>NC_053024.1:622436718-622551837 GCF_003073215.2 Triticum urartu
GCATTTTACAATACAGAGCCGCCGCCAAGCCCTAAAACCTCTCGGGAGGGCTGATCTGGAGTCCGTTCGGGGCTCCGGAGAGGGGAATCTGTCGCCATCGTCATCATCAACCATCCTCCATCACCAATTTCATGATGCTTACCGCCGTGCATGAGTAATTCCTGTCGGCGTTCTGGGAACGGGGGTCCCCAGACTTGCCTGCCTGCGGCCTGCGGCGTGGCTCAAAGGGGGGCCCAGCACGGCCCATCTTCATCAACACAGACCCAAGACCCTCGCGAGGGGCCAAGCCTCGCGGGGCGGACGACACGGAACTTCCTCAGGCACGGCCTCATCAGGCTGGCTCGTGAGGAGGCGGAGAGATCTAGGCGGGGTACCTCGCGAGGTGCCCGTGACGCAAGCCATGACGACCAAAGGCGCCAGGCGGGTGCCAGCCGCGCAGTGTCCTCCTTTCCTCTTTGGTGCAAAGGGAGCAAGCGCAGGCGGGAGCATCAAGCAAAGGCACCCGTTTCGGTGCAACGAGACCAAGACCAGTCCAACAGCAGGGAGGAAGTCATTGTGGAGCCCAAGCCAGCGTCACCACCAGAGCCTTTGGCAGGCGAGGACCAACTTTAGTCAGGATAAGTGTACCAGATGTTCCCCTTCAAAATGGCCAATTGTTGGCGCCCTTCCCTCTCAATATTTGGGAAGAGGCCCAGGGCCTTTGCCTATAAATAGGACTAGCCACCCCCAGGGTAGGGGGCCAATGAAGAAGGGAGAATCTAGAAGCCAAGAGAGAAACTAGCTAGGATCGGATCGAGTAGCATCACACAGAGAGAGAGAGAAGGGCGACTGAACTCCTCCTAGCAGTTCATCCCCCCCAGCCAAGAACAGACCCTCGCGAGGCTGTTCTTCCTTGTATTGCTCATCATCATCAGCCCAAGAGGCAATCCACCACACCACACACTTGAGTAGGGTATTACACCACAACGGTGGCCCGAACCAGTATAAACCCTGTGTCTCTTGTGCTGTTCTTTCCATAGCTTAGATCTTAGCAAGGCGGAGGGGTGCAGGTAGGTAGAAGGCGAAATCTCCGCGCGCACCCCAGTGTTCGAACCTCAAGGGTCTGCCGAAACCCGAAATCCGACATTTGGCGCGCCAGGTAGGGGTGCGCCGGAATCCACCTTCTACCGCTTCGCGTCCCATCGCGTCGTCATCACCATGTCCGGCGACCAGGCGGGCAACCCAGATCCATGGGCGGCGTGGCCCGCCCGCGCAGACCCGCTTGCCTCGGGCGACCCCGTGCCCCAGGCAGCTCGCGGTCCGCAGGGCGCTGCGGGCCGCGGGCGACGCGGACAGGCTTCGACAGCTCTCACACCACGGCAGGCACGGTCGGCAGCAAGGGCCTCCAATCACGCCGCGACCACGACACCATACACCTGCCGGGAGCAGGCAAACTCGAGGGCCACGCTCACGGTGGCCCGAGAGCTGCTGCAGTGCAGGCTGCTGGAGGGCGGCCGCGACGTGCTGCTGGAGCGGGTGGCAGAGCTCCTGGGCTTCACCGCCTCGGGGGCTCACCCCTTCTGCACCCAACTCCCATCTCAAGCCCAGGGCGGCCCGCGCAGGGGCTCCGCGCGCGCCCGCGGGCTCCAAGGCTACCCCAACGCCGGCGAAGCTGTTGGCACCGGACCGGCGGCGGCGCTGCCCCCGCTCCCGGTCTGCGAAGAAGAAGGACTCGATGCGACCCACGGCCCCAGTGGACAGCCGCACTACCACCCCACGGTGGGCGTGTCAAGCAGGACTGCGTGGCACGCGGAGCACTATGGCATGGCCTCCGGGATGACGGCGCCAGAAGAATACGTGCCCCTCATGATGGACCAAGGACACCCTCACGAGGGCGAACAAGGCTCGCTCCTCAGCCCAAGATGGGGGGACGAGGCGCCAGAAGTTGAGCCCTTCCAGGAGCCCCGGGACGGTCCCACTGGCCACGCTGGAGGCAATGATTATCGGGTACCGCTAATTCCTCAGGAGTAGGCATATGCTAATCATGGATCGCAGGAGGTGCAGGTCGCCACAGCGAGCAGCTGCCCCACTCCCACAGTCTCCTACCCCTCGGGAGGAGCGTGCAGGGGGCTCCAGGAGAGGGGCCGAGATCCGACATCACCACCGCGGCATTCGGAGCAAGGTGTTCTCAGGAGTTAGGCCCTCTGCTAGGGAGGTGCGTTAGGGCCTGCCCCTGGCGGAGGACCTGCGGTCGTCAGGGGAACCGCTGGCGACCGCTCTACCCCATCGGCGGCGTCCTGGTTTCCGGTCGTCGTTGATGGCACTAGAGTGTGGCGCAAGGCAGGGCCCTCGTCTGGCGATATGAAGCAAGGCCGGTACCTGTGAAGAAGGCCCAGTGCCTGTGAAGCTCGCCGCCCCGTGACACTCTCACGTAATAATGAGTGGGGCTGTACACGCCCCGGAGTCTCAGGGGTGCCGGCCTCAGGCCCTGGGGCTCCCTCCCACGCCCAGTGGCAGCACTTAGCTCCGCGCTGGTGAGAAGACGTCCAAGACTAGATTAGGTGCCGGACGCGGCCTTTTGTCTGCTTTCGTCGCTTTTCCCTTTGGTTGTCACTTTCCCCCGCTGGATTCAAGTTGGATTCGAATTTGAGATTTGCGTGTGTTCGGGGAAGGGGTGCTTAGTCTCGTTCGAGCAATTTCTCGCGTTTTGATTACCACTTCGCCTCAGCTGCCTCCCCTCATGAGCCCCTCGCGAGCCAGGTCAGGCCTAGCTTGCGTGCAGCCCAGACTGCCGCCGCCGCGTCCTCTCAGGAGGGTTTTTTACTGCAGATCCTACGGATTCGATCAGGGAACACTCGGGACACCACAGCCTCCCACAGGCTGCCTCAGGGCCCGCACGAGACGAAGGTAAACTAGCCAACCAGCGCGTCGCTTAGCCAACAACTTGGCGCGGGCGCATGTGCAATGTAACATCTACTAATATGATGAACACAAGTTTTACATAAGGGGCTCCCCCTCCCAAAATGCTCTCACAGCCATCAGGCCAAAACCTGAGTTCTATTCATGCAGGGTAAGGAAACAGGAACGATGCATGATCAGTCGGATAAATCCCCCAATGTGTCCTCAGGAGCACCATCCGAACCGTTGCTGGCGTCGCTGGACTCGCCATCGCTGTCTGCGTCACCGCCAGCGGCGTCAGGGCCGTTCACCACACCGCCCTCGTCGGCAGGCACGATCACGCCGTCGTCGTCTGAAGCGAAGGCCCTGACAAGAGCATCCACATTGTCTTCCACCCAGTGCGCCAGGTCGTCTCGGACGGCCTGGGGGACTGGGGCGATGGCGGCGTCGAAATCGAAGTGGGGATCCATGTTCCAGAGATGGCTGAAGACGCGAGAAAAGGCATGCCCGAGCAGGGCGCGGCTCCTCTCCTCCACCAACCTGTCGGCCCTGACCGACCGCACCTCCAGCTGCGTCACCACGTCGGTGAAGAACTGAAGGTTGCCGGCGTAGTTGACTGCATGCGGCTCGCCAACAGCCGCCTCGCAGATGTTGCCCAATGCTGTGTTGGCTCTCTCCCGGAGCGTGGTGAGCATGGGGCCGTGCTTATGCTCCAGGACCCGCCGCTGACGTATCTCGTCCGCATACTGGCGCGCGACGGCTTCAGCCTCCTCCACCCGATGGCGAAGAAGGAGCACCTCGGCCTGGGAGGTGGTTGACTCCCCTTGCGCTACTTCAAGGGCGTCTCGAAGAGCATCAGCCCGCCGCGTCGCTTCCTCCAGCTTGGCCCTCAAGGCAGCAGTCCTACCTTCAGCCTCAGCCCGGATCAACCCCAGCCTCTCCTCGGACTCGCGCTCGAGGTCCAAGCGCGCCATCGCCACCCGACGTCCGACCTCCTCCAGGACACGGGCTTCCCATGCAGTGACATCATCCTCCGCCTGCGTCACCAAGCGCTCCCTCATCTCCAGACGCTCGTACTCACGGGCACGTTCGGCGGCTTCCAGCGTCAGCGCCTCCTCATGCTTCTGGAGCTCTGCTGGGTCGCCAGAGGCCACCTTCATCGACGCGAGGGCTGCCTCGCGCAGCTCCACTTGCTCCTCCAGTGAGTGGCACCAGGCCAGGAGCTCCCAAGCCCGCTCCTCCGCCGCAGGTCAGCTTCCCGGACCTCCTCAGCGGCCCAAGATCGGGCATCCCGAGAGGCCACCAGCGACGCCTTGGCCTCTTCGTCGTCAAGATCGTGCTGATGGGGCGCAAGGGCGATGGCGCCCTCCAGCTCGCGCCTCTCTGCAGCCAGGCACAGGCCCCCGGCCTCAAGGCATGCGTCTTCATCAGCAAGCTCCTCACCAAGCAGGCTCACCGCGTCATCCGCCCTTCGAAGGAATCCTTGGTGAAGAGCGCGATGCTCCCGGGCGCGCTCGAGCACCTCTTCCACGCCATCATCTGCCCTAAGCAAGCGTCGGGGGCCACGGATCAGCACTCCCCCTCTGGGCAGGGGGTTGGGGGCTGGCACCCTCGCGACGACCGGGTACGCCACGCCAGAAGCCCGGCCTGGAGCCAGCCCGTCCCCAGATGAAGAGCGCAGGGAGCGCCTCAGCCAGTCGCAGTCCACAACCAGGCAGAAGCCCATGGCAGGCTGGATATGCCACGAGAAGGCTCGCGAAGGAGGATCGCGAGGTGCGCAGGGCCTCGATGCACCTCGGGACGGTTCGCCTCTCCGATCGCCCTCACCACAAGAGCTCTGTTGCTCGGAGCGCTTGAGAACGGTAGAGGGGGCGAAGCCAAGGGGGACGGCACCTCAACCATCTCCGCGAGCAAGGCTGGAAGGGGCCTGCAGAGCAAGGATCAGTAAAAGCAACAGAAGGATCGGGAGCTGGAAAAGGAGAAGGCTTACTCATCAGTGGCGAAGTACTTCCTACGCTTCAGCAGGCGACAAGGGTAATCGTTGCCCAGGGCCTCCCTACTCTTCCGGAGGGCCTCAAAGTCCATGCGGAAGCGGCCCAAGAGTTGAGTGCAGGGATCAACCTGCGACGAGGACGAAGCGTCAAGGCGATCCGTGTTAGGGGCGCCTGCCTGATGCGCACTGCCAGTCGCCTCGCCAAGAGAAGTGGATGGAGCCTCAGGGGCCTCAGCCACAGGCGCTGAGGGCAGCTGCTTGCCGCCCTCAGCCTCGGCGGCACGGGCCCCAAGAGCTACTCCCTCATGAGCATCGCCCCGCGTTGTCACCCCGCCGGGAGCCTCCTCGGCCTCTGGCGCCTCACGCCTGCCTGCTCCGCCACCCGAGGAAGAGTCACCTTGGCCTACTGGAAGGGCAGTCACCATCACTGGGTTCTCGTGAGGCCCCCGGAGGCCGGCGGGGCGCGGCCCCCACTCATCAAACATAGGCATCTGATTCACAAAATCGCCCCTGTTCTGGCAGAGGTACAGCAAGGTGTAGGATCGAAAGTATGTCTAGAGGGGGGTGATTAGACTACTTGACAAAATAAAAACTTAACCTTTTCCCAATTTTAGTTCTTGGCAGATTTTAGCTAATTTAGGACAAGTCAAGCAATCATCACATAATTCAAGAAAGCATGCAAAGAGTATATAGGCAGCGGAAAGTAAAGCATGCAACTTGCAAGAATGTAAAGGGAAGGGTTTGGAGAATTAAAACGCAATTGGAGACACGGATGTTTTTCCCGTGGTTCGGATAGGTGGTGCTATCCTACATCCACGTTGATGGAGACTTCAACCCACGAAGGGTAACGGTTGCGCGAGTCCACACAGGGCTCCACCCAAGGGTAACGGTTGCGCGAGTCCACACAGGGCTCCACCCACGAAGGCTCCACGAAGAAGCAACCACCCACAAAGGGTCCACGAAGAAGCAACCTTGTCTATCCCACCATGGCCATCGCCCACACAGGACTTGCCTCACTAGCGGTAGATCTTCATGAAGTAGGCGATCTCCTTGCCCTTACAAACTCCTTGGTTCAACTCCACAATCTTGTCGGAGGCTCCCAAGTGACACCTAGCCAATCTAGGAGACACCACTCTCCAAGAAGTAACAAATGGTGTGTAGGTAATGAACTCCTTGCTCTTGTGCTTCAAATGATAGTCTCCCCAACACTCAACTCTCTCTCATAGGATTTGGATTTGGTGGAAACAAGATTTGAGTGGAAAGCAACTTGGGAAGGCTAGAGATCAAGATTCATATGGTAGGAATGGAATGTCTTGGTCTCAACACATGAGTAGGTGGTTCTCTCTCAGAACATATGAGTTGGAATGGTGTATGTGTTCTGATGGCTCTCTCCATGAATGAAGAGGAGGTGGAGGGGTATATATAGCCTCCACACAAAATCCAACCGTTACACACAGTTTTCCAATCTCGGTGGGACCGAATCAACAAACTCGGTCGGACCGAAAATGTAAACCTAGTGACCGTTAGAGATTTTCGGTGGGATTGACATGCAACTCGGTAGGACCAATATGGTTAGGGTTTGGGCATAACGTAATCTCGGTGAGACCGATTACACAATCTCGGTGAGACCGATTACACAAACTCGGTGAGACCGAATTTTGTAATTAGCTAACCAGAGAGTTGGTTAGGCAAACTCGGTGGGACCGATTTGCTCTTTCGGTGAGACCGAAAAGTTACAAAGGGGAAACACTGAATTTACATTGCAATCTCGGTGGGACCGATTCGCTCTTTCGGTGAGACCGAAAAGTTACGAAAGGGAAACAGAGAGTTTGCAACCCCATCTCGGTGAGACCGAGATCCCTATCGGTAGGACTGAATTGCTAGGGTTTGGCAGTGGCTTATGACAAATGAAAACTCGATGGCGCCGGATAGGAAGAATCGGTAGGACCGAGTTTGGCTTAGGGTTTAGGTCATATGTGGATATGGGAAAGTAGTTGAGGGTTTTGGAGCATATCACTAAGCACATGAAGCAAGAGGCTCATTAAGCAAGAGGCCCTCCTTGATAGTATTGGCTTTTCCTAAAGACTCAATGTGATCTTGGATCACTAAAATATAAAATGAAGAGTCTTGAGCTTTTGAGCTTGAGCCAATCCTTTGTCCTTAGCATTTTGAGGGTTCCACTTTCACATCCATGCCATGCCAATCATTGAGCTTTCCTGAAATAATTATCTTGGAATAGCATTAGCTCAATGAGCTATATGTTGTTATGAATTACCAAAACCACCTAGGGATAGTTGCACTTTCAATCTCCCCCTTTTTGGTAATTGATGACAACATATAGATCAAAGCTTTGACAAATGATAATAAGCATGAAATATATCGTTGCTTTGAGAAGTATGTGATAAGTAAGAGCTCCCCCTAAATTTGTGCATATTTAAAATTTGCTTTGGACTGCAAATGCACAAGGAGTTAGAGTCATGGGTTACTCTTCCATGTCACACACATCTTGGTGGAGCGCTTAAAATGATAAGAATGAAATACATGCACTCATCACCAAGAATAGTGAATGATCACATAAGATAGATAAGATAATAGCATTAAGCAAACATTAAGTGTAGCTTATGATCAAACACATGATCATCAATGTCTCACAAATAATGATGTAGTATCTCAAGCACTCAAAAGCAAACAAGTTCGAAAAACCACCAAATAAAGCAAGAGAGAAAAGCAACACTCTCTCTCTCGAAGCCTATGATCTATACATCTTCTCCCCCTTTGGCAACAAGTTACCAAAAAGTTCCTAGAAAATGCATAGTGCTAGATCGACGCTCAGGCTTGATCTTCTGGTGGTGGTGGAGTCCGGATCACTCCAAGGACGAAGGCTTCGGTAGATGCTGAAGTAGACGCTGGAGTTGGAGCTGAAGTAGATGCTGGAGCTGGTGGAACTGAGGCTGTAGCTGGTGCTGAAGTGGTGGCTCTGGTGTCAGCAACTGGCACGGCAGATGACCTCGGGCCTCGTGGCACTCTGGCAAAGGCATGAGTGGTAGTCCTGCCTCTCCTCTCCTGCATGTCCTCCTGGAGCTGCTCCACTACAGACTGAACTTCCGTTACTTTGACATCCAAGTCATAGAACTTATGTTCCATGATTCTCTCTAGGCTCTGCTGATTCTGAGTGAGGGTGGCCAGACTTTGCTCAATCCTTAGCGTGGATGCAATCAAGTAACCAAGCTGCTCTTGTTTAGTCTTCAAGAAATACTCAGATGCCTCCTCTTGAGTTGGCATCTTGGCAGCTTTCTCCTTTCTTGCCTTCTCCTTCTTTGCTTGTGCTTGAACTGATGATGGCTCATTCTCAGTCATGACCACTTGGTTATCCTCAAAATCTGGACGGATGGGCAGGTGTTCCTTGTCCAATAAGTATATGCCTGTGCCCATCTTAGAGTTGATGAGCTCCTGGATCTGAGGGGCATATCCGCAACTCCTCTTCTGATCTGTTGCAGTCCTTTTGATAGTTTCCACTATGAGGCTCATCACCTTGAACTTCTGAGGCACATCAAATACATGTAGCAAGTTGATCGCATGGCCTCTGATCATCTTGTGATCACCTGACTTGGGCAACAAGGTGTGCCTCAAGATCCAATTGATGGTTGGCAGTCCTGACAGAAGATAGTGCACTGAGCCAAATTTGAAAGTGTCAAGTGCCTTATTTGGAATTTCCTTATACATATTGGACATGGAATTGTGGTCCATTTTCTTCTTGGCATATATGTCCAAGTCATCATCATGCTCCTCTGGGGCATTAATGAGTTGTGCCCACTCAGCCACTGTAGATTGGTACCTTGTACCTTCAGACATCCATGTGATCTTTCCATATGGGTAAAAGTGTGCCGTGGAGTACAATTGCATGATCAGTTCCTCGTTCCACTTTGTGAGCTTCTGCCCAACAAAGTCAGCAACTCCACAAGCACTAAAGCCGTCATATACTCCTGGTAGTGTTCCTCCTTCTCCCTCATGTAGGTCCAGTCGACCCATCTCATGTCACAGACAATGGGCTTCTTATCTAGCAGCACTGTCTCATAGATGTCCTGCTGTTCCTTGGTGTGAAATCTGTAATCCACGGCAGTCCTTCTCCTTGAAGCATACGGATCTGCTTCTCTCCACTTCCTCAGCCCTGAATCTCTCCTGAGCTTCATGTCCTCAGCCACAGGATGAGCATCGTTGTGGTCTGGGATCTTGGGCTTGAGCTTTCTCAGAACATTCTCTTCCTCTTCTTCAGCAACAGTCTCAGGCACTGGGGCCTTGTTCTTCTCAGCTGCAGGAATGCTCCTTGTATTCCTCTTGGGTGCAGACTTGGGCTTGGAGGCAGCTTTGGGCTTAGATGCAGTAGCCCCTGATCTTATGGCATCACCCATCAGCTTGGGTGCCTTGGGTGCTGGTGCAGCTACCTCTTCCTCCTCTTCCTCTTCCATGATGGAAGCCTTTCCTAGCACTCTGGCTACGGTCTTCTTGACCCTTTCCTTCCTCTTCTTGCCTTCTGCAGCAACTGGCTCTTGGGGAGTGGGCTTCTCAGTTGAGGCTCTTGCCTTTGACATGGGCTGCCTGCCTGCTAGCCTTTTGATCTTTAGGCCTGGCTTTGTGCCTTGAGCTGGCTCAACTCTCTTGGAAGTGGCCTCTTCCTCTGCCACATAGTCTTCATCTTCGGAGTCTGAAGTTCTCTTCTTCCTCTGTCTCGTGGCAGCCTTTGGCAAGTTGCTAGGGGTGCTCCTGCTGCCCTCATCTGAAGAACTTGAGGGACTAGTGCCCTCACTAATGTGCACCTGCTGCTCTGACATGTTCTGGCTATCACTTTGATCAAACATGCTGCAAACTCTGACTGCTGACCCTGTGAATAGGTTATGGATGAGATAGAGAGGATGAGCATCACAAAATGCAGAGATTTTTTGCAAAAGAATGATCCAAAAAACTTAGTTTTAGTTCCCCACTGAAATCATCTCGGATCTACCGATTTTTAAACTCGGTGATACCGAAGCAGTTTTGGCACCTGAACTGGTGAACTCGGTTGGACCGAGTCATAGTTCGGTGGCACCGAGACTGCTAGGGTTTCACAGAGTTCCAAAATCGGTCACACCGATAAGTAATTCTCGGTCAGACCGAGTCTCACTTGTGCAATGACATAAGCCAAATCGGTGGGACCGAGTTTTTCAACTCGGTGGGTCCGAGATGGTTTCGGCGGAAACCTAAACCTAGAATTTTCGAATCAAACCTAATCTATGAGTTCATTGACTGGATAGAAGTTTATCAAACGTGGCTAGAATCAATATGATCACAATGTGCTAGGAATCAGATTGGGGAATAGCACAAAGATCGAGTCCATACCCTAGTTCGGCGGAGACTCACTACGGCGGCAACGGCGGGGCAATTCCCGTTGACGGCGACGGAGATCAGCGACTGGAGGCGGCTGGCGGCGAGAAGACGATCCGGAGACCACGAGGGCAGAGCAGGCTATCGCGCGGGCGAAGGGGTTCGGAGAAATTTCCAAAATTTTGCCCGTGAATATATATAGCCCGACCCTGTCGGTGTGACCGAGTGGAACAACTCGGTGGCACCGAGATTCATAACTGCAGGCAGTTACTGAAACTCGGTGTGACCGAAAGGTTCAAATCGGTTGCACCGAGATCGAAAACCTAGATCAACTTAATGATCTCGGTAGGACCGAAGTGGGGTATCGGTCAGACCGAGAATCATAAAGAGGTTTTGGAAGTTTAAGTCTATGACGAATCGGGGACTCCGAGCGCTCCTCACACAGAGTGGTTCGAATCTGACTTGATCAAATTTTGTGATGCAGCGTGAATAGAGTTTGAGACAAAAAAAGCATAGATATCTAGAGGAGGTTCTTAGGCATTCTTGTCCATCCACTTGGCAGAAGAAGATAAAACCAAACAATCAAAAAAACAAGTGGATGTCCTCGAATGAGTAAAAGATGCAACCAGCATGCTCACACAATAAGATGGCAAATGAAATATGTGACAAGGCATGCACAACCAATTCTAGCATCTATCAAGCAATTTGCGATGACTAGGTCATCTATATATGAGTATATTGACTTAGGAGTCAAGTGAGAACACTTGATCATAGGTCATACTCATCGTTTAAGCTCAAGTGGGGTTACCACTTTTACATAAAGCATTGTTGTGTTCACATCTTTAGAGTTGCTTTAGCTCAAGTCTTAGAGTAAAGCTCCCCCTAGATGTGATATCCCCCCTAAGAGGGATGAACTAACCTTGGGTTTTGTCGATGATGACTTCATGTAGATGTTGAAGATGTGGATGCTCAATGTTGATGTAGATCACTAAGATCTATCCATTTGAGTGAATTGCACTTTCAATACATACATGGGTTAGTCCCACAAGGGACAAACAAGGATATCCATAGACATAGAGTGATGCACACACAAGATGATGTCCATGAAAACTTTTAGGTTACCTTGTCCCTTGTCTTACCAACAAGTGGGTTTGTGACTCCTTGAACTAGTGCAAGATGTGGAAGTTGATTGCACTTGTTCTTGCCAAAATGATAAGAGTGAAGTATGTTGGCGGAGTCACCCTCAAGAACTCTCTAGTTCTTCTTCTTTTGGATCCACATCATCTTGATGGGAATCCTTGGAGTTGTACTCGTACTCGATGAAGTGGAACTTTAAGTAGTCTTGGGAATCCACTTGACTAAGGTCTTTGGAGCTTCTTCAAATGCGTCAATTTCCTCTTGAAGCTTGTCCTTGCCTTTTTGCTTGTAGTCTTGTGGTGGAAGATCATCTTGAGCTTGTGTCCCCTTGAAAGAAGTATCATACTTCTCTTGTTGAGGAATAAACTTTGTCTTGGGGTATTGATCTTCTTCCCACTCAACTCCATTGGCATTGAACTTTCGTTCAAAACCAACACCTTGATTCTTCCGGTGCATTCCTTGCTTGCGCACAATTTCCTCGAATTGCTTACTCCCGGCAAGGCTTTTGTACACTCCTTTCTCTATAATTCCCTTCAATAAGCTATTTTCTTGCTCAAGTGTAACTTGGCTAAGAGAATCATTAGTAGAATCAAGAGAACTACTAGAAGCAACAATATTGGATTTAACATGATCATTGTTACTGCTAGAGGAAGAATCTTTCTTCTTCTTGTTACTAGACTTGACTTGAGGCATGTAAGTGGATAAGAGTAAATGCTTGGCAATGTAAGAAGAAATTTTCTTGCGGAGATCATCATTGATTGCTTTTAAGAACTCATGCTCTTGCTCAAGATTGAGCTTTTCAAAGCGTAATTTCTCATGAGCTCTTAAAAGTTCTTGATGATCTTCGAAGATAGTTTCATGAGCTAACTTAAGAGTGTTTAGTTCTTTAGTTAGAGCCTCAATCTTCTCCTTATCATTGTCATTCGTTTTATCTTGATTAGCATGATTAATTGACGTTTCATCGTAGTATTCATCACTAGAGTTGTCAACAAGCAAATCATCACCTAACAAGTCATCTTCATCACTATTGAAATCAACATACTCGGGGTGTGTTACCTTAGGACCTTTGGCCATGAAGCATCTTCCAATTCCTTCATTTGGTGAGTCAAATATGTCGTAGGAGTTGGTTGACACAAGTGCTAGACCGGCAACACCTTCATCTTGAGTATCTTCGGAGTCAGAGTGATAACTTCTCTCGGAGTGGCTGTCGGAGTCGGAGCCGGATACCCATTCACCAACATGAGCTTGATGTCTTCGTCTTGTGTAGCTCCTTGATGATTTTTCCTTCCTTTCCGAATCCTTGCTTCTCCGTGAGTATCTTCGTTCATAACGATCATCTCTACTCCTTCTCTCTCTTGGTGGTGATTCTTTGCTTCTTCTTCTTGGAGAATCTTCTCTTCTCTTGTAGTGTCTGGGTCTTCCACAATTGTAATAGTGTCTGGGCCGTACACTCATTGGAATAGTGTCTGGGTCTTCCACAATTGTAGCAGTTTCGCTCTCGACTAGAAGATCTTTTGTCATTGTAGGACCTTGACTTGAAGCTTCTATCTTTGCTTCTACTCTTGTAGAACTTGTTGAAGTTCTTCACCATTAAGCTCAATTCTTCATTGAAGTCTTGTTTCTCACTTGATGATGTAGGGGCTTCACATGAGGCTTTATAGGCACCACTTGATTTGTTGTGAAGTTCCTCTTTATCCTTAAGTGACATCTCATGAGCAACAATTCTTCCAATCACCTCCGTTGGCTTGAGATCTTTGTAATTTGGCATCATTTGGATCAATGTGCACACGGTATCATATTTTCCATCCAAGGCTCTTAGAATCTTCTTGATGATGAATCTATCGGTCATCTCTTCACTTCCTAAGCCGGCAATCTCATTTGTGATGAGAGCAAGCCTAGAGTACATTTCAGCGACACCTTCACCATCCTTCATCTTGAACTTGTCAAGTTGCCTTTGAAGAATATCCAACTTGGATTCCTTGACGGAGTCGGTACCTTCGTGCATATCAATCAAAGTGTCCGAAATTTCCTTTGCATTCTCAAGACGGCTGATTTTGTTGAATTCTTCGGGGCACAATCCGTTGAAGAGAATATCACAAGCTTGAGCATTATATTGCAACATCTTCAACTCATCCGCGGTAGCTTCACGGTTTGGTTCTCTCCCATCAAAGAAGTCACCTTGCAAGCCAACACACACAATAGCCCAAACGGCGGGGTTATGTCCAAGAATATGCATTTTCATTTTATGCTTCCAACTAGCAAAATTAGTACCATCAAAGTAAGGACCTCTACGGTGATAATTTCCCTCGCTAGACGCCATACTCTCCTAGGTTGTGAAACCAAGGCTATAACCACCAAAGCTATGGAGATCAAAGCAAATGGAGACCAAAGCTCTGATACCACATGTAGGATCGAAAGTATGTCTAGAGGGGGGTGATTAGACTACTTGACCAAATAAAAACTTAACCTTTTCCCAATTTTAGTTCTTGGCAGATTTTAGCTAATTTAGGACAAGTCAAGCAATCATCACATAATTCAAGCAAGCATGCAAAGAGTATATAGGCAGCGGAAAGTAAAGCATGCAACTTGCAAGAATGTAAAGGGAAGGGTTTGGAGAATTCAAACGCAATTGGAGACATGGATGTTTTTCCCGTGGTTCGGATAGGTGGTGCTATCCTACATCCACGTTGATGGAGACTTCAACCCACGAAGGGTAACGGTTGCGCGAGTCCACACAGGGCTCCACCCAAGGGTAATGGTTGCGCGGGTCCACACAGGGCTCCACTCACGAAGGGTCCACGAAGAAGCAACCACCCACAAAGGGTCCACGAAGAAGCAACCTTGTCTATCCCACCATGGCCATCGCCCACACAGGACTTGCCTCACTAACGGTAGATCTTCACGAAGTAGGCGATCTCCTTGCCCTTACAAACTCCTTGGTTCAACTCCACAATCTTGTCGGAGGCTCCCAAGTGACACCTAGCCAATCTAGGAGACACCAGTCTCCAAGAAGTAACAAATGGTGTGTAGGTAATGAACTCCTTGCTCTTGTGCTTCAAATGATAGTCTCCCCAACACTCAACTCTCTATCATAGGATTTGGATTTGGTGGAAACAACATTTGAGTGGAAAGCAACTTGGGAAGGCTAGAGATCGAGATTCATATGGTAGGAATGGAATGTCTTGGTCTCAACACATGAGTAGGTGGTTCTCTCTCAAAACATATGAGTTGGAATGGTGTATGTGTTCTGATGGCTCTCTCCATGAATGAAGAGGAGGTGGAGGGGTATATATAGCCTCCACACAAAATCCAACCGTTACACACAGTTTTCCAATCTCGGTGGGACCGAATCAACAAACTCGGTCGGACCGAAAATGTAAACCTAGTGACCGTTAGAGATTTTCGGTGGGACTGACATGCAACTCGGTAGGACCGATATGGTTAGGGTTTGGGCATAACGTAATATTGGTGAGACCGATTACACAAACTCGGTGAGACCGAATTTTGTAATTAGCTAACTAGAGAGTTGGTTCAGGCAAACTCGGTGGGACCGATTTGCTCTTTCGGTGAGACCGAAAAGTTACAAAGGGGAAACACTGAATTTACATTGCAATCTCGGTGGGACCGATTCGCTCTTTCGGTGAGACCGAAAAGTTACGAAAGGGAAACAGAGAGTTTGCAATCCCATCTCGGTGAGACCGAGATCCCTATCGGTAGAACCGAATTGCTAGGGTTTGGCAGTGGCTTATGACAAGTGAAACTCGGTGGCGCCGGATAGGAAGAATCGGTAGGACCGAGTTTGGCTTAGGGTTTAGGTCATATGTGGATATGGGAAAGTAGTTGAGGGTTTTGGAGCATATCACTAAGCACATGAAGCAAGAGGCTCATTAAGCAACACCTCATCCCTCCTTGATAGTATTGGCTTTTCCTAAAGACTCAATGTGATCTTGGATCACTAAAATATAAAATGAAGAGTCTTGAGCTTTGAGCTTGAGCCAATCCTTTGTCCTTAGCATTTTGAGGGTTCCACTTTCACATCCATGCCATGCCAATCATTGAGCTTTCCTGAAATAATTCATCTTGGAATAGCATTAGCTGAGCTATATGTTGTTATGAATTACCAAAACCACCTAGGGATAGTTGCACTTTCACAAGGCCCCTCCCTGTTGGATGCTGCCAGGGTTGGGGTCCCCAGTCAGGATCAAGAGCACTGTCCTCAGCACTTCAGGGATCAGGTCCTCTTCCTGGAGCCTCATACGATCATCACGCCCGCTGAAGGCCCACATCCGGCGGGAGTGGCGTTGGAGAGGAGCAATGCGGCGAAGCAGGAACTCCTTCACCACCTTGGGCGCTGTTACGCCAAGCGACCTCAAGAACGCGAAGCGGTGCCAGACGAAGACGAGCCGGGGGATCTCAAACGTCTCCTGGCCCCAGCCCGAATTGGGGACATCAGGCGAAGTTGGCGCCGATAGCAGGGGGCTGGGCACCCCTGCATCCACATATAGCCACCGCTCGCGGAACCCAGCCGTGGGCAGAGGGAGCCTGAAGTCAATCCCTGAGGCCGCTGTATCAGACGCGGCAACGAAGCTCACGCATGCCCAGCATTGGGTAGGGTCGACAAGGCGCAGAGAGAAGAAGTGGCGCAGCAAGGCAACTGAAGGAAGGATGCCCATCATTGCCTCGCAAACAAAGGCGAAGACCGAAAGGAGGGTGATGGATTCAGGACCCAGATGCATCATGTGGATCTGATAGTGGGAAAGGATGCAATTGAAGAAATCAGAAAAGGGGGGAACCAGACCCGCCCACAGGGCGTCGGCAAAATACTGGACCTCGGTGACTATCCTGTCGATGGAGAAGTGAGACGCGGGCCAGGACGTCGTCCTCCCGCATTCGTTGAAGATAGTGGCCAGAGCCGAGCTGACCTTGCCCAAGCCCTCGGTGGGGGCCGCCAATGGCGGCGAGCAAGGCGGAGGCATGGGTTTCTTCCCTCTTCCCTTCTTCGTCGGAGCCATGGCGATGGGAAGGAGGGGAAGGTTCGAGATTGGGTTGAAAACAAAAGCTGGAGTTCGAGAGGAGGAAGGACAGAGGGCGCTTGAGCAACAGAAAGGGGAGCGACTGTGTACGACTACGAGTCCGCCTAGCATGGCGCAAAATAAGGGGGCATGGGGGAACAGTGCCGCCCGCGTCCAATCAACCGCCACGCGGCGCCCAAGGCCGCAGGCTGTTAGGGCCCGCGGCGCTTCGCTCTTGCCCTTTCGCCTCCCTGCATGGCCAAGTCTGGGCGCGCCTTGGGCCCGGGGGATACTGTCGGCGTTCTGGGAATGGGGGTCCCCAGACTTGCCTGTCTGCGGCCTGCGGCGTGGCTCAAAGGGGGGCCCAGCATGGCCCATCTTCATCAACACAAACCCAAGACCCTCGCGAGGGGCCAAGCCTCGCGGGGCGGACGACACGGAAATTCCTCAGGCACGGCCTCATCAGGCTGGCTCGCGAGGAGGCGGAGAGATCAAGGCGGGGTACCTCGCGAGGTGCCCGTGACGCAAGCCATGAAGACCAAAGGCGCCAGGTGGGCGCCAGCCGCACAGTGTCCTCCTTTCCTCTTTGGTGCAAAGGGAGCAAGCGCAGGCGAGAGCATCAAGCAAAGGCACCCGTTTCGGTGCAACGAGACCAAGACCAGTCCAATGGCAGGGAGGAAGTCATTGTGGAGCCCAAGCCAGCGTCACCACTAGAGCCTTTGGCAGGCGAGGACAAACTTTAGTCAGGATAAGTGTACCAGATGTTCCCCTTCAAAATAGCCAATTGTTGGCGTCCTTCCCGCTCAATATTTGGGAAGAGGCCCAGGGCCTTTGCCTATAAATAGGACTAGCCACCCCCAGGGTAGGGGGGCAATGAAGAAGGGAGAATCTAGAAGCCAAGAGATAAACTAGCTAGGATCGGATCGAGTAGCATCACACAGAGAGAGAGAGAAGGGAGACTGAACTCCTCCTAGCAGTTCATCCCCCCAGCCAAGAACAGACCCTCGCGAGGCTGTTCTTCCTTGTATTGCTCATCATCATCAGCCCAAGAGGCAATCCACCACACCACACACTAGAGTAGGGTATTACACCACAACGGTGGCCCGAACCAGTATAAACCCTGTGTCTCTTGTGCTGTTCTTTCCATAGCTTAGATCTTAGCGAGGCGGAGGGGTGCAGGTAAGTAGAAGGCGAAATCTCCGCGCGCACCCCAGTGTTCGAACCTCAAGGGTCTGCCGGAACCCAAAATCCGACAATTCCATCGTAGGCTTGCTGGACGGTGATGGGTTGGATGGGATCTATCATTTAATCGAGCTAATTTTGTTAGGGTTTGATCCCTAGTATCCACTATGTTCTGAGATTGATGTTGCTATGACTTTGCAATGCTTAATGCTTGTCACTAGGGCCCGAGTGCCATGATTTCAGATCTCAACCTATTATGTTTTCATCAATATATGAGTGTTCTTGATCCTATCTTGCAAGTCTATAGTCACCTATTATGTGTTATGATCCGTTTACCCCGAAATGACAATAATCGGGATACTTACCGGTGATGACCATAGTTTGAGGAGTTCATGTATTCACTATGTGTTAATGCTTTGTTCCAGTACTCTATTAAAAGGAGGCCTTAATATCCCTTAGTTTCTGTAATGACCCCGCTGTGACGGGAGGTAGGACAAAAGATGTCATGCAAGTTCTTTTCCATAAGCACGTATGACTATATTTGGAATACATGCCTACATTACATTGATGAACTGGAGCTAGTTCTGTGTCACCCTAGGTTATGACTGTTACATGATGAGCCGCATCCGGCATAATTCTCCATCACCGATCCATTGCCTACGATCTTTCCATATATTGTTCTTCGCTTATTTACTTTTCCGTTGCTATTCCTATCATCACTACAAAATATCAAAAACATTACTTTTGCTACCATTACCTTTTGCTACCGTTACCACTACTATCATATTACTTTGCTACTAAATACTTTTCTGTAGATATTAAGTTTCCAGGTGTGGTTGAATTGACAACTCAGCTGCTAATACTTGAGAATATTCTTTGGCTCCCCTTGTGCCGAATCAATAAATTTGGGTTGAATACTCTACCCTCGAAAACTATTGCGATCCCCTACACTTGTGGGTTATCAAGACTATTTTCTGGCACCGTTGCCGGGGAGCATAGCTCTATTCTTTGAGTCACTTGGGATTTATATCTGCTTATCATTATGAAGAACTTGAAAGATCCAAGAACCAAGATTTATCCCTCAACTACGAGGGGGGGTAAGGAACTGCCATCTAGCTCTACACTTGATTCACCTTCTGTTTTCAGTAAGCTTGCGACACCTAAACCTGCTTCTGCTATTCGTTCTGATATGTCACATGTTATTGATGATGCTACTTCTGCTATACATGAAACTTATGATGAAACTACTTCTATGCTTGATACTACTGTGCCACTTGGTGAATTTCTTGATGAACAACTGGGTAGGGCTAGAGAGATTGAAAATATTGAATCTGATAATACTGATGAAATTGATGATGAAGACTTGCCTGTTATTCCTGAGGGTTATGTTTTTGATAAAGAAGCTTCATTAGCTATTTTAGCTTGCAAAGATAGATACGAAATTATGAGGTTATTAGCTAAATGGAACAAACAATCTCTAAATGCTAGGATGAAACCTGACCCTGCTTTTGCTACTTCACCTATCTGTGTTACCGATAAGGATTGTGAATTCTCTGTTGATCCTGATATAATTACTTTGGTTGAATCCGATCCTTTTCATGGCTATGAATATGAAACTGGTGTGGCACATCTTACTAAATTAAATGATATAGCCACCCTGTTCACTACTGATGAGAGAACTCATTACTTTTCTATCCTTAAAATAGTTCCGTTCTCATTAAAGGGTGATGCTAGGATATGGATTAATTCTCTTGATCCTGGTTGTGTGCGTAGTCCCCAGGATATGATTTATTACTTCTCTTCTAAATATTTCCCTGCTCATAACAAACAAGCTGCTTTAAGGGATATATATAATTTTGTGCAAATTGAAGAAGAGAGTCTCCCACAAGCTTGCGGGAGGCTTCTCCAATTACTTAATGCTTTGATTGATCATCCTCTTAAGAAAAATAAAATACTTGATATCTTTTATAATGGACTAACTGATGCCTCCAGAGACTACTTGGATAGTTGTGCTGGTTCTATTTTCAGGGAAAGAACACCGGATGAAGCTGAAATTCTATTTAATAATATGTTGACAAATGAAAATAATTGGACACCTCCGGAGCCAATTCCTGAGCCTATTCCTAAACCAACTCCGAAGAAGAGGGGTATCCTATTTGTCAGTCCTGAAGATATGCAAGAGGCAAAGAAATCTATGAAAGAAAAAGGTATTAAAGTTGAAGATGTTAAGAATTTGCCTCCTATTAAAGAAATACATGGTCTTAATTTACTGCCTGTTGAAGAAACATATGATCTTAATCCTTTACCTATTGAAGAAACTCATGGTCTTGATAACCTGACACAGGTGGTAAAGGTAAATTCTCTATATAGATATGATAAAGCTGAAATCCCATTTACTAAGTTTGCTAGCCCATGCTTAGATGAGTTTGATAAATTTATGGCTAAGCAAGAAGATTTTAATGCTTATTTTGGTAGACAATTGAAATACAATTCAAATATGCTTGAACACTTGGGTGATTATATGGCTAATGTCAAAGGTGAACTTAAACTTGTTAGTAAACATGCTTCTATGGTTACCACTCAAGTAGAACAAGTACTTAAAGCTCAAAATGATTTGCTCAATGAATTGAATAGTAAGAATAATGATAATGTTGTTAGAGTTATGACTAGAGGTGGTAGAATGACTGAGGAACCTTTGTATACTGAAGGCCATCCTAAGATAATTGAGCAAGATTCTCAGAGAAATAATGTGGATGCACCTAGTCCTTCTAAAAAGAAGAAAAAGAAAAATGATAGGAGTTTGCATGCTTCTAGTGAACCTATTACCGAAACACCTGAGAATACAAATGATATTTCTATTTATGATGCTGAAACTCAATCTGGTAATGAACCTGAAACTAGTGATAATGCTAATAATAATGTTCATGATGATGCTCAACCTAGTAATGATAATGATATAGAAATTGAACCTGCTATTGATCTTGATAACCCACAATCAAAGAATCAACGTTGTGATAAGAAAGACTTTGTTGCTAGGAAACACGGTAAAGAAAGAGAACCATGGGTTCAGAAACCCATGCCTTTTCTTCCCAAACCATCCAAGAAAAAGGATGATGAGGATTTTGAGCGCTTTGCTGAAATGATTAGACCTATCTTTTTGCATATGCGATTAACTGATATGCTCAAAATGAATCCTTATGCTAAGTATATGAAAGAAATTGTTACAAATAAAAGAAAGATACCGAAAGATGAAATTTCCACCATGCTTGCTAATTATACTTTTAAGGGTGGAATAACAAAGAAATTAGGAGATCCCGGTGTACCAACTATACCATGCTCCATTAAAAGAAACTATGTTAAAACTGCTTTATGTGATCTTGGAGCCGGTGTTAGTGTTATGCCTCTCTCTTTATATCGTAGACTTGATTTGAATAAGTTGACACCTACTGAAATATCTTTGCAAATGGCTGATAAATCAACTGCTATACCTATCGGTATTTGTGAGGATGTGCCTGTTGTAGTTGCAAACGTTACTATTTTAACGGACTTTGTTATTCTTGATATTCCCGAGGGCGATAGTATGTCTATTATTCTTGGAAGACCATTTTTGAATACTGCAGGGGCTGTTATTGATTGCACTAAAGGCAATGTCACTTTTCATGTTAATGGTAATGAGCACATGGTACACTTTCCGAGGAAACAACCTCAAGTTCATAGTATCAACTCTATTGGAAAAAATCCATCGATTATATTTGGAGGTTTTGAATTTCCTATTCCTATTGTCAAGAAGAAATATGATATTCTTATTATTGGGGATGTGCATATCCCCATTGAGATAACATAGTGTTATTCGAAATTTCTCTGGTTCCTTCTTATTCGGAATGAGTTCGTTAACAAGACTTTATCAACCTTGTTAGTGGATTCCTTTTGATGATCATGAGATGGATGAAACTAGAAGGCACAACCTGTTGTACCCTCCTTTTACTTTATGTTATTTATATTAAATAAAATAAAAATAGCATGTTTCTGTATGTTATCTGATTATCCGTGCAATATAAAAATACCCCGAAAATAAAAGTTTTCCAAATGCCCTGAAATTTGAATATGATTTTTTCTGGAATATTTGAGAATATTTGGCACTGAGAACACAGCAGGGGGGTCAACCACCTGCCCACGAGGGTGGAGGGCGCGCCCTACCCCCTTGGTGCACCCCCCTGCCTCGTCGGCTCACGGTGGCCCTCCTCCACTTATCCTTTCACCCACACACTCCTTCTTCCTCCCCCAAACACGAATAACCAGCTCAAACCCGAGTCCAAGCTCGTTTTGCTGCCATTTTCGATCTCCTAGCTCAAAGCACCTCTCACAAAACTGCTTGGGGAGATTGTTCCTTGGTATGTGACTCCTCTATTGGTCCAATTAGTTTTTGTTCTAGTGCTTTATTCATTGCAAATTTTTGCTGCTTAGGTGACCCTGTTCTTGAGCTTGCATGTCAAATTTATATGGTCAAAAGTAGTTTTGATGCATGATATAGGCCCTAGGCACTTGTAGGAGTAGTTGCTATCAATATTATTGAGTTTGGTTTACTTTTTTTTGAAGTTACTAAAAATTTCAGAATTTTTCAGAAAATGATCAAGAGACTTTTGAGGGGCTCATCGAGCCGAAGCTCGAAGAAAAGGCACCAAAGCCTAAGTATAATCTGCCTCGCACCACGGAGGTTCGGTTGTGTGAATGGCCTTCCGATGATTTCTTGAGAGCAGCCAGGATTTATGAAGATTTTCATGAATTGGCTAAGAATGCAGGTGTCGGTGTCAAAACCGGCGGATCTCGGGTAGGGGGTCCCGAACTGTGCCTCTAAGGCGGATGGTAACAGGAGGCAGGGGACATGATGTTTACCTAGCTGCGGGCCCTCTTGATGGAGGTAAAACCCTACGTCCTGCTTGATTGTTCTTGATGATATGAGTATTACAAGAGTTGATCTACCACGAGATCAGAGAGGCTAAACCCTAGAAGCTAGCATATAGTATGATTGTGTGTTATCCTACGGACTAAAACCCTCCGGTTTATATAGACACCGGAGGGGGCTAGGGTTACACAAGGTCGGTTACAAAGGAGGAGATATGCATATCCGTATTGCCTAGCTTGACTTCCACGCCAAGTAGATTCCCATCCGGACACCGGACGTAGTCTTCAATCTTGTATCTTCATAGTCCAACAGTCCGGCCAAAGGATATAGTCCGGCTGTCCGGAGACTCCCTAATCCAGGACTCCCTTAGTAGCCCCTGAACCAGGCTTCAATGACGATGAGTCCGGCGCGCAGTGTTGTCTTCGGCATTGCAAGGCGGGTTCCTCCTCCAAATACACCATGGAAGAGTTTGAATACAAGGATAGTGTCCGACCCTGCAAAATAAGTTCCACATACCACCATAGAGAGAATAATACTTCCACAAATCCAATCTGCTGACACGTTTTGATAGTATGACATCACTTCAAGGCCCGGTTATTATTCGAACCGCTTTTCTCAGCCAGCTCCACACATATCGCGAGGCGGTTTTCTTGATACGTCCTGTCAAAGCAGAGATCGTGTTCCCTTTATCACGGGATTCTCATCAATACGGACGTGGGTAACCCAACTGCGCCATCAATTACGGCGCCTAGGGAATAAACGGTTTTGCCAGGCAAGTGGGAAGACTCATAGCCTCCTCTGCCCTTATAAAGGGACAAAGATTTACTTTTTTCACCCACGCCTTATTCCTTCTCGCTTACCCATTCCCGCACACCCGAGCTCTAGCGCCCAAGCTCGCGTTCTTCTTCTCAAACCACTCCAATCATGTCCGGAGCAGGACGCAAGTGGATGTTCTCCTCCGTCACGGAGGAGAACATCAAAAAGTTACGGGAAGCCGGATACCTAGCTTCGAATATCACACACCGGCTGCCGAATGCGGGGCAGATCGTCCCAACGCCCGAACCCCATGAGAGGGTAGTTTTTCTCACCCATTTCTTCCGCGGACTGGGATTTCCTCTCCACCCGTTTGTCCGCGGGCTCATGTTCTACTACGGGCTGGATTTCCATGATCTGGCCCCCAACTTCATCCTCAAGATCTCGGCGTTTATCGTCATTGCAAGGCCTTCCTCCGTGTCAGGCCCCACTTCGGCCTATGGCTGAAAACCTTCAATGTCAAGCCGAAGGTGGTGGGTGGCCAGCAAGCAGAATGCGGAGGCGCCATGGTGGGCAAGATGCCTAATGTCACCTGGATCGAGGGTACCTACGTGGATACCATAAAGGAGTGGCAATCAGGGTGGTTCTACATCACTGAGCCGCGCGACTCCAACTGGGTGGCGGCCCCCAAATTTCGATCCAGAATCCCCACGCGGCTCACCTCCTGGAAAAAGAAGGGCCTGTCCTGGGGTTCTTCGGTAGAGCTGACCGGACTCCAGACCTGCATCCAGAACATGACGAACAAGAAAATAAAGCTCGTCAACGTGGTCCATGTTATGCTCTTCCGCCGGATCCTTCCGTGCCAACGACGGGCATTTGTTTTGTGGGAGTTCGACTCGGCCCAGCACCAGATGTTGCGAGAGCTCTATGACACAACGCACGAGGACGTCTGGAGGGTGCTGTTCAAGGGCGCCGAGATGCCTCCCTCCCTCACCGAGGACCGCGGACTCAGTGCAAAGCGCTGCGCCCATCCGGTAGGCTTTTATATCTCTCAGGGTATTTATGTGCCCTGGTTTAGTTATGTGCTAGATCTAAGCTTTCATGTCATTAACAGGACTGCATAAAGACAACGGAGCAGCTTGATTACCCAGCTCCCCTGGCCGAAGATCCTGCAAATGCTCTTCTAACGAAGTTGCCGACTCCGGCACCTTATGAGGTGCCGGAAAAGATGGCTAAGAAGAAGGCCGTGGGGAAGCGAAAGGGTCTCCGGCGCATGGTTCTATTGGACTCAACGTCCGATGAGTCCGACGCGCACTCCTCCCACAGAAACGAGGAGGAGGAGAAAAGTTCTCCCCCCCAGCCAGGGGAGACAAGAAAAGGTAGGCCGACCCATCCGGGAAGGCCGAAGGTTCCAAGAAGGGAAAGACCCTTCCTCCGGACTGTGCCACAACGGCCACCGACAGTGGCGGAGAGTGGCTACCCAGGGACAAGCCCCTGCCGAAGTTGTAAGTGTCCGAACAACATAGTACTTCATGGTATGTTTTATTGTACTACCTTTGCTCATGCCGAACATGATTATGCAGTCTGGCCCGAGCTCATCTCAACGTACCCTTGTCGAGTGGCTCTTTGGGCTTGTCGGATATGAACAGCGGTTCTCCTCCGACGGCTTCCACCCCTCGCCCTGTGGACAACGCCGAGGTGGTGTCTCAAAAGGCACCAACCCAAGGGGAGGTGATCTTGGGGGCACCTCACGGCTACCTCTCGGACCCTGGGTACCAAGGGAGCAAGGCTCCTACGGGCTTCAAGTTTAGGCCCCAGCCGGGCACTACGCCGGAACCTTCGATGGTTCCGGACTCCGGTAGGCGGTCCCCCATTAAGGGGGGCCAACCATCCGTGCCGGTGTCCTCTGTCCAACCAGATGCACCGGACAACTTGCTGGAAGCGCTTCACAGCGCTTCCATCGATGAGGAACACCACACTATCATGAGTGTGGTGGTCAAGAAGGTTCAGTCCGCCAAAAACGGACTGACCGAAGCTTGCGCCAGCCTCCTAACAAGCTTTGAGGTAAGCATTGAAAATATAAAAATATTACCGCATAGGTAGTAGCCCTTGATGCTCTGTTCGGCGTTCGCGAAGAAAAGCTGAATAGAGTATCGAATGATAACTCAGGAGTCTAATTAGAGTATGTCTATGTGTATGTGCAGGATTCCCTGCTAGCCGCTGCCGCACGTACTGCGGAGGTCTCTGCGCTGAAGCAGGCCCTGAAGCGGTCCGAGGATGAGCTCGGCCTTACCAAGGGGCAGCTCGAAGAGAGCAAAGGTAAGATATACCCCAGTCTATATAAAAAGAAGTTCGGTGTAAAGTAATAGGATCATCATGAATTTGTCAGGGGCCACGACCGAGGTGGAGACCCTGAGGAAGGCATTGTTCGCGGCCGAAGACAAAGCGGCCAAAGAACGCATTGAACGGGAGAAACAAGAAGCCCGAGTGGGCGAGGTGCAGCAAGAGCTCGAGGCTCTCGCCAAAAAGCACGAGTCCTTGGAGCTTGACTCCAAAACGCGAGAGTCCGAGCTCGCGCAGGCGCTTGAAAGCGTCCGAAGCGCCAAGGCCGAAGCCCACAAGGCCCTCCAGGAGATTGATGCGGCGAAGAAGATATCAGCGGGTAAGGCATTCAATATGCAAAGAAAGCATGTGAAGGAGACTTTCCTTTTTCTTACCCGAGTTCGGAGCTCTCCAGGAGCGTTTGCAGATCTTCCCCGCAGTGTGCTGGATGCTGTGGATTTTTACCGGGCTGAGGAGGGGAGCTCAACGGAGAAGTTGTTCTGGTCTCAGTATACTTGGACCAAACACCTCGTGTGCTTGCGCGACCAGCTGAAGCAGTTGGTCGAACTTCACAAGGCAGCTGAACAGGCCATGAGGGGCCTTATAGTCTGAATGTGGCCTGGCGAGCACCTGTCCGGCAGCTACTTCGGTCTGGTGAGGCAGCTGGAGGAAGCCTGCCCACGGCTTGAAGTCATCAAGCGATCCGTTTGCATCGAAGGTGCACGTAGAGCTTTTGCCCGGGCGAAGGTGCACTGGGCAAAGCTGGACGCCGTGAAGCTTGTGAAGGAGGGGCCGCCGGAGGTCAAGGAGCATCGCTGCCTCGAGAATTACTATGAGAGTGTCCTGAAGGGTTCCCTCTTAGTGGCAGATGAGTGTGCCAAGGATATAATTTTTGAATGAACATGCCCATGTGATCCTGTAATATGAAACGAGTTCTTTTGCGCCATGCGACGCTTTCTTAATTTAAAATATTACCTTATGTGCGGCCGTTTATAAAATATGAGAGTTGGCCAGTCATCGGCTTCTGCCCCCATGTAACTAGTACTGGGGTGTTCGGGGTAAATCTGAACACTCTTTACCCCAATTTTGGGTCCTTCAAGGGAGGTGCTCAGTGCAACGAACCAGGCAATCGAACTATAATGCTTTATCACTCTCACTTAGCCATAGAAGTCTATGATTTTAAATTTTTGGCGAAGCCCCTGGTATTCGGAGGGCCGAATTTGGGGCGCTATATACGCCTAAGCCGGACAAGGCCGACTCTTTGCCCGAAGCGGAAAAAGTCTTTAAGGACTTGAGACCTCTCGAACAGCGACCAGTCTCTCGCCTTATCATGACAGTCAGTTTTTGGCTTTCTCTACTGAGGTGCTCGTCCGGAAGAACCGGGACACAATCGCAGTAGTTCTCCCACTGCTACCTTAGCCGATATAGCGGAACGTAAGGTACCAAAGCATGGGAGCCGGGCAACCCAAAATTTGACCCAAGACATGATTCGGAGCTGATGGATATAATGCTATCAGTTCGGGGTGCCACACTGTCGAAAGTGTTCGGACTTCTTGTGCCGTATTACGGGGCGAATGAGAGCCCCTGGCGTACTGACCGTACCCGAACATCCAGGTGCGGAATGTCGTAAATGGACATATAAGCGAAAGAAAAAAACTTAAATAATGCAATGACAGATTAATAATATACATTGTTATTTGAATAATACGTCGAAGCGTACTGGTACAAGTAGTGCAATAAGCATAAAGTAGGACAATTCGAAATGTCCTATCCCAAGGCAAGCTACGCATAAATAGTGAAAAGTGGGTATATCAAGTATTACTAGAGACCACCTGGCGGTTCCCATGTTCATCTTAGCTTCTTGCCGCCTTGGTTGTTGCTTCTGGATTGTGTCCGGCAATCGGACTACCGGAAAGGGCTTCTGAAGAGTTAGGACCTGAAAGAGAAAAGGAATGTCAAAGGTATACAACCCCTGGTGTGGTTAAGCCACAATGCGGGGCGTGTCCTGATTGTGCCCCCGCCTATGTCCATGGTATTTTCAATGTGTAGTTATGTACGCGCGACACGAATTTCCTTGTTGCACTGGGACTTAGGCGGGGTTCGGATTGCTAGGCGAGTGCAAATCGCGCTAGGAGATCCTGTTGGAGATTGTTCCAGACTCGCTTGAAGGTGTCCGGGGGCTGTAACGCCGAATGAGTGGTCTGTCTGAACAGGCTGCTTTGTGCCTCTGCTGCAAGGGCCGCATTGTGCTCATCCGTACGGAGCAAGCGTTTTGTGTTTCCATTTACTGTTATGACCCCGCGAGGTCCTGGCATCTTGAGCTTGAGGTATGCGTAATGCGGCACTGCATTGAATTTTGAAATGTTGTCCGTCCGAGCAGTGCATTATAGCCACTGCGAAACGGGACGATGTCGAAGGTTAACTCTTCGCTTCGGAAGTTATCCGGTGATCCGAAGACCACTTCCAGTGTGACTGAGCCTATGCAATGGGCCTCTACACCTGGGATGACGCCTTTAAAGGTGGTTTTGCTGGGTTTGATCCTTGAGGGATTGGTACCCATTTTTCACACTGTGTCCAGATAAAGCAGGTTTAGGCTGCTGCCGCCGTCCATAAGGACTCGAGTGGGGTGAAATCCATGAATGATGGGGTCTAGGACAAGTGCGGCGAATCCGCCATGACGGATGCTAGTGGGGTGGTCCCTGCGATTGAAGGTGATCGGACAAGCAAACCATGGGTTGAACTTCGGGGCGACGGGCTCCATCGCGTAGACGTCCCTTAGTGCACGCTTCCGCTCTCTCTTGGGAATGTGGGTTGCGTATATCATGTTCACTGTCTTCACTTGTGGGGGAAACCCCTTCTGTCCTCCTGGGTTCGGCGGACGGGGCTCCTCCTCGTCATCACCATGCATCCCCTTGTCCTTGTTTTTGGCATTTAACTTGTCGGCGTGCTTGAACACCCAACATTCTCTGTTGGTGTGATTGGCTGGTGTCGGTGTCAAAACCGGCGGATCTCGGGTAGGGGGTCCCGAACTGTGCGTCTAGGCCGGATGGTAACAGGAGGCAGGGGACACGATGTTTTACCCAGGTTCGGGCCCTCTTGATGGAGGTAAAACCCTACGTCCTGCTTGATTAATATTGATGATATGGGTAGTACAAGAGTAGATCTACGACGAGATCAGAGAGGCTAAACCCTAGAAGCTAGCCTATGGTATGATTGTTGTTCGTCCTACGGACTAAAACTCTCCGGTTTATATAGACACCGGAGAGGGCTAGGGTTACACAGAGTCGGTTACAATGGTAGGAGATCTACATATCCGTATCGCCAAGCATGCCTTCCACGCCAAGGAAAGTCCCTTCCGGACACGGGACAAAGTCTTCAATCTTGTATCTTCATAGTCCAGGAGTCCGGCCGAAGGTATAGTCCGGCCATCCGGACACCCCCTAATCCAGGACTCCCTCAGTAGCCCCTGAACCAGACTTCAATGATGACGAGTCCGACGTAGATTGTCTTTGGCATTGCAAGGCGGGTTCCTCCTCGAAATACTTCATAGAAGATTTTGAACAAAAAGGTAGTGTCCGGCTCTGCAAAATAAGTTTCCACATATTGCCATAGAGAGAATAATATTTACACAAATCTCATCTGCTGACGTTTTCTGTAGCGTGACATCACACCACGGCCAAGTCTTTATTCGAATCGTTTTACTATCCCACCTCAGCGCGTTTAGCCAGGCGGTTTCCTTGGCACGTCTTGTTAAAGCAGAGATCGTGTCCCCTTATTCCGGGATTCTCATCAATACGGGCGTGGGTAACCCAACCGTACCCGTTGGTATATTTTCTCGAACAAAGGCGAGTCCCAAACGGTCACGGGGAAGGCCCTTGGTATTCAACCTCTTATAAAGAGACCAAGGCCTTACTCCTTTCTTTCAATCTCAAACGAGTTCGCCCTTCGCCTCGAGTTCCAACACCCAAGGCTCCAGATTCCAGGCACTTTGGCCCTTCGACAATGTCCGGTTCTGACCTTCGAGGCTGATGGATGCCCTCCTCCGTCACGGAGGAGGACGTGCTGAAGTTGAGAGAGGCCAGGTTCTTGACCAGCGAAATCTCACATAGGCTGCCTGCTCAAGGGCAGGTCATTCCCACTCCCAAGCCCGGTGAGAGTGTGGTGTTCATGTCTCACTTCCTTCGGGGTCTAGGCTTCCCGACGGATCCCTTCGTGAGGGGGCTCATGTATTATTATGGGCTGGAATTTCACGACTTAGCCCCGGAGTCCATCCTCCATATTTCCTCATTCATCGTCGTGTGTGAAGCCTTCCTCCGTATCACTCCTCACTTCGGACTATGGCTCAAGACCTCCAAAGTAGAGCCGAAGATGATCGAGGGACGGCACGCGGAGTGCGGAGGTGCTTTTATAAGCAAGAATGCTGGTACCCCATGGCCCGAGGGCTCTTTTCAAGAGGAGTCCAGCTTATGGCAACGAGAGTGGTTTTATATTACCGCTCCCAGGGCCCCTAAGTGGGTGGCGCCACCTGCCTTTCACTCGGGTCCCCCGCCACGATTGGCGTCATGGGTCAATACGGGGCTGGACTGGGGCCGGAAAAGGACGTGCCCCTGTTGCAGGGCCGCATCCGAGATCTCCTAGAAAGAGACATCAGTCTGGTCATGGTGACGCAGGTTATGTTAATTCGCCGAGTTCTGCCCTGCAAACGTCGCCCCCTCCGCCTGTGGGAGTTCAACCAGGAGGGACCATGAGTTCTCCAACATTTTCTTGGCATGAGGCCCATGGAGATGTACAAATTGTTCTTTGGAGCACAAGTAGTGTGTCCGGATTCTACGGAGGACGCAGGTCTGAGCTGCAATCGTCCGGATACTCAAGTAAGTAGCCTTGTGCCCGGACTCACTATCCGTATATTTATCATAAAATTGCCCTTAAAAGAGTTGTCCTTTAAATAGGAGTGGATAGCGAAAGCAAAGCTAATCAGGTGTCCGGCCCCCCTCCCCGAGAACACGCCAGGTCCCGTGCTAGTCTGGATGTTGGAGGTTGTGCCTTCAAAGGGAAGCGAGGGAGGGGACAAGGAAGCTACAGCCTCCTCGAAGCAGGTTGTCCTGAAGGGAGGAATCGAAAATTCCTCTCCTTAGGGGAAGAAGAGGACCGCCTCTGAAGACCCGGAGACCATGGCCTTAAAGCGAGGGAAGAAATCTTCCCCAGAGGGTCCTGTGCTGGGGGATACTTCGGCCGAATTATGCCCTCAAGGGGATCAGCCCTCCACCGAGCCGTAAGTAGAGAGGAGTTTTCTTTGTAAGAAACAAGAGAAATCCCTACTTTATATCTGAGAAAAGTAATCGAAAATTTACCTTGTAGCTTGGACCTTAGCCCTTCTCAGCAGAGCTTGTCTTCTGGGGATCTTCTTCCGGAGATGATGGAGAGCGGAACGCCTCCCCCTGCCGTACCTCCTTGCGAGGAAGGCGACCCTGAGGTATCGTCACGGAGGGTTTCTCCGAATCCGGCGGGGCCGGAAGGTAGTCATATGGCCTCCCAAAGACCTCCACGTCCGGCCTTCGAAAAGGGCCATCGGACGAGTCCGACGCCGTCTGGTGCGCGGTCGGAGGAGCTGCAGGATCTGCTAGGGCGAGCATCTATCTCAGAGGAGCACCGTGCATTGATGGGTACGGTGATTGAGAGGATTTCATCCCAAGAGAGCGGATTGCACGAGGCCGTCAGGAGTTTACTGACAGGTTTTGAGGTACGCGAAATAATGTGCCCTTTGGGCAGTTGCGCATAAATAAGATGTGCCCTGTGTAGATAGTAGCCCCTGAGACTCTGTGTGTTGTCAAAAGTGACGGCACACAGAGGATCATAATCCCAAGTCTAATATGCTGCCTTTATACGTAGGTGGCGAAGTGTCCGGTGGCCAGCCGGACTGATGGATTTGCCTAGCTAAAGCGGCAACTTGACGTGGCAGATGCCGACATCGTGCTTGTCAACAAGCAGCTTGACGAGGCACAAGGTATGTAATTCCTTCGGCGGCGCCTGGTAAGAGGAGCTTTATGCCAGTATCTTACAATGTCTGCGCTTGACGCAGATGGTGCTGCTGCCATGGAGAATCTTCGGGCGGAACTTGCCCGAGCCAAGGAGCAAGCGAGGAAAAGTGATGCGGCTGCCGGAAAGGCAATTGAAGAGCTGAAAGCCGAACAGGCTGCTCACTGCCGAAGCAAGAAAGAAATGGCCGAGGTGGCCGTGAAGCTGAAGAACGCTGTTGACCGTTGCAAGCTTCTTGAAAATGAAGATTGGGTAGAACAGACGGACCTGAAGAAGGTCGTTGCCGATGCCAAGGATGCTCACTCTGCGATGAGAGCTGTGAAGGAGGAGCTGCGTCAGGCCAGAGAAATCGCGGCTGGAAAGCCCTTTATGCTGCGGAGGAAGTTCTGTGATCCTAAACATGCTCCGTTAGACCAGATGTGGAGTACAGCGGACACCTATCTGGATTTAGCAGCGAGTGCCGCAGATGCGGCCGAGCACTTCCGAGATCAAGAAGATCGCGAAGTGGAAAATCTCTTCTGGTCGCAGTTCCACAATCCAGACCGTCCACTGTCATTAGCCGATCGTTTGACCGAATGGGTCGAGCTAAATAGGTTGTCCGGACTCGCCATGAAGTATGTCGTGAGTCATCTGTGGCCAGAGAGGCCAGAGCCGAAAAGTTATTTCAACTTGGTGCAGCAGTTCCCTGGTGCGGCGCCGCATATCAATGCGATGAAGAGGTCAGCGTGCATAGAGGGTGCGCGGATGGCTCTTGCCCGTGTCAAGACATACTGGGCGGAAATGGAAGCCACCGCTGTTGCATCCCCAGACTCGGATGGAAGCCGAGTACCTGCCGAGCGCTATTTTCAGGAAGTTCTGCAAGGCGCTCATTTAATAGAGACGCAGTGCTGGAAGGATACTGTATTCGAATAGCATGTATTATTGTAAAACAATATTTTGATAAATTGTAGAAGCTTTTTATACTTGTGCCTGCAAGTATTATGATACCTCCTGTGCGGCCGTTTAACATATATGTATATATAATCTGAAAGATGGCAGTCGTCAGCTTTAGCCCCCACGCACATAATGCGGTGGTGTTCGCAGAAGGCGCATTTTCACGCTTGATCCAACGTCTTGGTCCTACAAAGGAGGTGATAGCGCAGCGAACTAGGCAATCGGACTATGATGCTTTATCACTTTCATTTAGCCATAGGAGTTTGACAGTGAGGCTACTTATATAGCCCCTGGTGGCGCCTGCGCTCGCCCGAACTCAGGGCGCGTATGTGCCTGGCCGGGAAAAGGAATTGTAAAGATTCCGGTAAGTCATCGAGTGGTTGACCAGTCTCACGCTATATCATGATAGTCAGTTTTCGGCTTTCTCTACTGAGGTGCTCGCTTGGCCGAACCGGGGCACTATCGCAGTAGTTCTCCTGGTGCCGCCTTAGCCGATAGAGCGGAATGTAAGGCAGCAAAACACAAGAGCCGGGCAAACCCAACATTTGACCCAAGACATGATTCGGAGCTGATGCATGTAAGGCCAAACTCGCGACGCCGAACACTCCCTAAGGTGTTCGGTCTTTATGAGGGCGAGCGGGATAACGCCCTTAGTAATAAGCCCCTAGTGTCCAGGTACGCGCGAAATTCTGACGTAGCCACATGCCAAAACGCCAGCCTCCTGCTTGGTTATATCAAGACCAGGGGATGTGTATCAACAAGAGACAGTAAAAAGGTTTACGCAGGGTCTTAATCTAAAAAGAATCCTTGGAACGGGTCCCTGCTGCACATTTGCGCCTGTGTCTCCGTTGTGCCGTATCCTGGACGGGCGTAGCACGGTGTTCATCTGGAAAAGAGAGGAACTTAGTTAAAGAAAGATCGTGCCGAACATAAGTTATGCTAAATAAACGAAGTATAAATCCAAATGGGTAAAATTAAGCTTTATTGTCTCTTGTTTTATATGCGCGGAGCCCCTAGTACATGGGTATACGGCTATTAAGCCTTTATCAATTGTATGTTTATGCCGGACTCGTCTAGCCGTGTCCGTTGTCTTGATGACCTGTTTAGATGCTTTGGCTGGTGAAGCCACTTTATTGTGGGGCCGTCAAGGCAGTTGCACTATTTTCCGCGCGGGGGAACACTCAATGTTTTCCCTTTAATGAGATGATGCCTCGTGGACCGGGCATCTTAAGCGTAAGAGATGCATAATGCGGTATTGCGTTAAAGCGGGCGAAAGCTTCACGTCCCAGCAGTGCTTGATAGCTACTTGAGAATGGGGCGATGTGGAAAGTTAGCTGTTCGCGACGGAAGTTACCGGGGGAGCCGAACAAAACTTCTAGCCGGAGAGAACCCATACAGCAGGCATCCGGGCCTGGCGTTACCCCTTGAAAGGAGGTTTTGCTATGGCGAATTTTTGTTGGGTCTATCCCCATGTTGCGGATTGTGTCCTGGTATAACAGGTTTAGACCACTGCCGCCGTCCATCAGGACATTTGTAAAGTGGAGTCCGCCGATTATTGGATCTAATACCAAGGCAGTCCAGCCTGCATTCCGGATACTTCTAGAGTAATCCTGATGGTCGAAGGTGATTGGTTTTAACAACCATTGGCGAGACTCCTTTGGGATAGGCCGTATGGCGCGTATCTCTGGTGGCGCCGTTCTGTTCGTCACGTGAAGTAAGTTTACTGTTTTGACTTCTTGTGGGAAATCCTTTTGTTTCCTGGTGCTCTGCTTGTGGGGTTCGTCATCGTCCTCACTTGGTGTGTCGAGCCCCTTGTGTTCGGCGTTGAGCTTGCCGGCTTGCTTTAAAACCCAACAATCTCTATGGGTATGGTTTGCAGGCTTCCCGGGAGTACTGTGTATTTGACATATCTTGTCCAAGATTTTGTTTAAGTTGGATAGCTCGTCCCTGTTATCCTTGAGGGGCGGCTTTCTCTGATTCTGCCGCGAGCTTTTGAATCTGGCGTTGACCGCTGTGCTCTTTAGGATGTTTCCCTTATTCCGGCGCTGGTCCTTGCTGCGTTGGGGTTTTCCGTTTCCATCCCTAACTTCGGATGTACTTGGGTCGCTGGTGCTACATCTTGCCAACCGGCTATCCTCTCCTGCACAAAAGCGGGTCATGAGGCTTGTTAATGCGGCCATTGTTCTTGGCTTTTCTTGGCCGAGGTGTCTGGCGAGCCATTCATCTCGAACGTTGTGCTTAAAAGCTGCTAGGGCTTCGGCGTCCGGACAGTCGACTATCTGATTCTTTTTAGTAAGAAATATGTTCCAGAATTTCCGGGCTGACTCTCCGGGCTGTTGAGTTATGTGACTGAGATCGTCTGCATCCGGAGGGCGGACATAGGTCCCTTGAAATTTTTCCCGGAAAGCATCCTCAAGCTCTTCCCAACTTCCAATGGTGTTTTCGGGAAGGCTTTTGAGCCAATGCCGGCTGGCCCTTTATGCTTGAGGGGTAAGTATTTTATGGCGTGGAGGTCATCTGCTCTGGCCATGTGTATGTGGAGGATATAATCCTCGATCCAGACCCCAGGGTCTGTTGTTCCGTCGTACGCCTCTATGTTTACGGGCTTGAATCCCGCTGGAAATTCATGGTCCAGCACCTCATCGGTGAAACATAGGGGGTGTGCGGCACCCCTGTATTTGGGTGTACCGTGGTGTTCGGATATTTGTTGTGTTGCATTGCTTACTAGAGCTTGCTTTCTTGGCCCGTATATAGATCTGGCTGGGCCGTCTTTTTGATGCGGACCACGTCATCCACGTATGCCTCCACTGTTTTGCCGATCTGGTTTTCCATGCATGTCTGAATCATGCGTTGATATGTTGCACCGGCATTTTTTAGCCCGAAGGGCATTGTGTTGAAGCAGAATGGGCCGTATGGTGTGATGAATGCCGTTGCAGCTTGGTCTGGCTCTGCCATTTTTATTTGGTGGTAGCCGGAGTATGCGTCGAGGAAACACAATGAATCGTGTCCCGCGGTAGCATCGATGATTTGATCGATGCGGGGGAGGGGGAAGGGATCCTTTGGGCAGGCCTTGTTAAGGTCCTTAAAATCGACGCACAAGCGCCAGAATTTGTCCTTATTTGGTACCATCACCAAGTTTGCTAGCCAGTCCAGATGTTTAATGTCTCTGATGAATCCGGCCTCCAATAGCTTGGCTAGTTCCTCTCCCATTGCTTGTCTTTTAGGCTCGGAGAAACATCGAAGAGTCTGCTTGAGTGGCTTGGACCCTTTTATGATATTTAGGCTGTGTTCAGCCAGCCTGCATGGGATTCCTGGCATGTCTGAAGGGTGCCAGGCAAGAATATCCCAGTTCTCGTGTAGGAACTCTCGCAGTGCAGCGTCAACATCAGGGTTTAATTGTGCCCCGATGGAAGCTGTTTTTGTAGGGGCCGTTGGATGGACTTGGAATTTGACTATTTCGTTCGCCGGCTTAAAGGAGGTGGACTTGGATCTTTTATCGAGTATCACGTCGTCCCTGTTTACCATGGAGCGCAGCGCAGTTAGTTCTTCGGCCGCTAGGGCTTTGGATAGTGCCTCAAGGGCCAGTGCAGCTGTCTTATTTTCGGCGCGGAGTGCTATGTCCGGATCACTAACAAGAGTGATGATTCCGTTGGGCCCGGGCATTTTGAGCTTCATGAACCCGTAATGGGGTACGGCTTGGAAGATTGTGAACGCCTCCCGCCCTAATAGAGCGTGGTATCCGCTGCTAAACGGGGCCACTTGGAATGTAATTTCTTCGGACCTATAATTATCCGGCATGCCGAATACCACGTCTAGTGTGATTTTTCCGGCGCAGCGTGCTTCCCGACTAGGGATGATGCCTCTAAAGGTTGTGCTGCTTTGCTTAATGCGGCTCCAGTCTATTTCCATATTTTGAAGAGTTTCCTTGTAGATAAGGTTTAATCCACTGCCGCCGTCCATGAGTACATTGGTGAGTCGAAAGCCGTCCACGATTGGACTGAGGACCAGTGCGGCTGGTACTCGGGCTGTTCGGAATTGAGGTTCGTCACTGGCATTGAAGGTAATAGCCATGTTGCTCCAAGGATTTTTTTCTGCTATGTGGAATATTTCGGACGTACTGCGGAGTGTTCACTTCCGTCTTTTATTTGACGCAAAGATCTCGAAGACCGTTAAGACTGTACTGTTATCCTCGGGGTGGTGCTCTGTGGTTTTTGGGAGGAGTAGATCCTCACCACTTTTGGCCACCTGCCGGAGTATCTAGCATGCTCTAAGGCTGTGCGTTGGTATCGCATCCGCTGTACTATGAATTTTGCAGGGTCCGTTGAGCCATCCCTCAAGTGCGGTTCCTTGCCCCGTAGAGGGCTTTTGCTTTTTGGTAGTTAACCCAGGTGTATTGTGATAATGCGCCCTTTTATTTTGGACTAGGTTTGTATTCAGGGCCGGATTATCCCAAAATTTTATTTCGGTTTTCCAGGCGCTTTCCATCGCGCAGTACTTCCGCACTGTGGACACCAAGTCGGCAAAGCATGTAATTTCGCAACGACTTATGGCGTTGAGAATTCCCTTGTCCGTGCAATTATTGCAGAAGAATGAAATTGCGTCTTCCTCGCGGCAATCCTTTATCCTGTTCTTGACCAGGAGGAATCTGGCCCAGTAATGGTGTACTGTTTCTTCGGGCTCTTGCCTAATTTGGGATAGATCGCGCATGTCTGGGTGGGTGGGTGGAATTGAATCCGAATCCTCACCCAATCTGAGGCTCAGCGGCCGAGGAGTTTCCGAACTCGAAAGTTTGGATTCTTGGATGTTTTCCGGTAAATCTGGCCCACTGCCTGATTCTGGTTTCAGGCTTTGAGTGACATCCTCCCCTCGGCGGGTATCCGTCTTGGAGGGATCGGGAATCCGGACGTAGCTAGTCCTTAAGATAGATGAAGTTTTGCCGCATTTCTCTTCCACCACTTCAACGTGATGGGTGACCTGGGGAGAGTTAATTTCTCTTAGATCGGGTTTAGGCCCAATCTGATCGTAGTCTGTACCGACTTCCAGGGTGGCGATACAATCCAAGAGCTCGTTCAGGGAATACAGCTCCATTGGATCTAACTGCTCGGCGAGTTCCGAGTTGATGTGAAGATTGCTTTCGATGACCCGAGAAGTCATCGTCAACGCAGCGGCCGAACAGGCGGTCATAAGAAAACCACCAAGCCGGAGAGTTTGGCCGATAGACAGGGCTCCCTCAGCAATAGTGCCGTCTTTAAAGACAGGGCGAGACATCCTTCCTTGTGGCGACGCACAACGGAACTCTCAATGAAAGCACCAATGTCGGTGTCAAAACCGGCGGATCTCGGGTAGGGGGTCCCGAACTGCGCGTCTAGGCCGGATGGTAACAGGAGGCAAGGGACACGAAGTTTTACCCAGGTTTGGGCCCTCTTGATGGAGGTAAAACCCTACGTCGTGCTTGATTAATATTTAAGATATGGGTGTTACAAGAGTAGATCTACCACGAGATCAGAGAGGCTAAACCCTAGAAGCTAGCCTACGGTATGATTGTATGTTGTGATTGTTGTCCTACGAACTAAAGCCCTCCGGTTTATATAGACACCGGAGAGGGTTAGGGTTACACAAGGTCGGTTACAAAGGAGGAGATATCCATATACGTACTGCCTAGCTTGCCTTCCACTCCAAGTAGAGTCCATCCGGACATGAGACGAAGTCTTCAATCTTGTATCTTCATAGTCTATCAGTCCGGCCAATGGAGATAGTCCGGTTGTCCGGAGACCCCCTAATCCAGGACTCCCTCAGACGTATCAGACACGTCTACATCACGCGGAAGTCCCACACATCATCATTCCACGGCACACATCTTCATCACTTGGCCGCCCCGTGCGTCGCCACGCTGCGGGAGGCGTCTACATCACTTGGACGCCCCGCGCATCGTCATTCTGCGGCACGCATCTTCATCACTTGGCCGCCCCATGCGCCGCCATGCCGCGGGAGGTGTCTACATCACTTGGACGCCCGGCGCGTCGCCACTCCGTGGGACACATCTGCTTCACTCAAACGCCCCGCGCATCGTCATTCAGCGGGACGGTCTACTACACTCGGCCGCCCCGCGCGTTGTCATCGGCTGGTCACCTCATAACCACTTGGTCGCCCCGTGCGTTGCCACTCGGTTGCTCACCTCATCATCACACGGCCGTCCCACGCGTCGCCACTCGGTTGGTAACCTCATAACCACTCAGCCGCCCCGCGCGTCGCCACTCGGTTGGTCACCTCATAACCACTCGGCCGCCCCGTGCGTCGCCACTCGATTGGTCACCTCATCACCGCTCGGCCGCCCTGCGCGTCGCCACTCAGTTGGTCACCTCATCACCCCTCGGCCGGTCCACGCGTCACCACTCGGCTGGTCACCTCATAACCGCTCGGCTGCCCCGCGCGTCGCCATCGGTTGGTCACCTCATAACCACTCGGCCGCCCCGCGCATCGCCACTCGGTTGGTCACCTCATAACCACTCGGCCGCCCCACGCGTCGCCACTCGGTTGGTCACCTCATAACCACTCGGCCGCCCCGCGCGTCGCCACTCGGTTTGTCACCTCATAACCACTCGGCCGCCCCACGCATCGCCACTCGGTTGGTCACCTCATAACCACGCGGCCGCCCGGCACGTCGCCACTCGGTTGGTCACCTCATAACCACCCGACCGCCCCGCGCATTGCCAGTCGGTTGGTCACCTCATCCTCACTTGGCCGCCCCGCGCGTCGCCACTCGGTTGGTCACCTCATCACCACTCGGCCGCCCCGCACGTTGCCATTCGGTTGGTCACCTCATCACCACTCGGTCGCCCCGCGCGTCGCCATTCGGTTGGTCACCTCATCACCACTCGGCCGCCCTGCGCCTCGCCACTCAGTTGGTCGCCTCATCACCACTCGGCCACTCGCGCATCGCCACTCGGTTGGTCACCTCATCACCACTCGGCCACTGGCGCGTCTTCAGACAGCTAAGTCATTTTACATTCTGTTATTTCCGTCTTCCCGAGTATCCCGTAATTCACCCATCACGTTCACTCGGAGGCCACGCCATCGAGTGTACCTCTACGCTGGGCTGCTTATTTTCACATACTTTCTTAGTAATGGTTATGTGACTCCCGGGTCCAATTTCCATTTTTTCACATACATCATTCACGAACACCATGTGTCGTTCTTCGTTTCAAGTTTGCATCAGTCCTCCAGGGCTGCAACTCAGTCGAAACACTACACTTCCGTTTTATTATAGCCAGTATTCCAATGAGTTCAGTCGGATCCATTGCTTCGACAAGTTCTAACGGATCCTTCGCTCTTCCAGACTCTCGCTGGTTAACCAGCAAGCCCCTTGCACTCCCAGCAGGTGTCTATGGGTGTTATTCGCACAAATCATGTTAGCACACATCAAATTTCCTCGAGAAATTATTTCGTTGGCTTGTGCCATTTTTTACACAAGTTACACGATCACTCGACGGCCCTATGCGCCAACTTCATCGCTGCTCCAACTCAGTCACCGTACCGGTCCTAGCGCACCACAACACCGACCTTGTCGCTCTGTTGACTCCAAACACAACCGGCCAACCCCTCTGTGGAATCCACTTAATCATATCAATGATATAGACCTCGCCAGACATGAGACAGATAAGTCCCTTTTATAATCAAACCACACACTTCACTCCTTTGTGAGTTTGCCTCTTTTGAGCATCACTCGGAAGCTCATCCTCACCTCTACCCGAGTCCGACTCGATGAACTACAATTCATCCATTCAAAACTACATTTCTCGTATTCCGACATGTCCGTTGTCGAAGCCTGTAGTATGCTCGAGGGCTACGCCGCACTTGGGGGCTGCATCTCATTTGGAATGGCACTCTCCTGAGTGGTCGAGTACTTCATCACCAGTCAGATCCTTCACTTGAACAAGTGCATTCGATCCGCCACTTTGACAAGTTTCATAATCGCCCAGACGCTCTGCGCGCCATCTTCATTCCTACTCAGACTCAGTTGTCACGCTGGTCTTGTTGCGTCGCAACCACACTACACTGACGTCGTCGCTACATAAGCTTCGAAAGCATCTGGCTAACTCCTTCGAAGACCATTTCAGCCACTTGGCTGGACACACAATCTCTCACTCGGCCACCCCGCGCATCACCACTTGGCTGGACACGTAGTCCTTCACTCGGCCACCTCGCGCATACTCACTCAACCGCCACGCGCGGCGCCACTCCGTTGTGCACGTCATCACCACTCGGCCGTCCCACGCGTCGCCTCTCGGTTGTGCATGCCTTCACCACGTGCACACGGCCGCTCTGCATGTCGCCTCTCGGTTGTGCATGCCTTCACCACACAGCCGCCTCGCACGTCATCACCACTCGACCGCCCCGCGCGTTGCCACTCGGTTGTGCACATCTTCACCACTCGGTCGCCCCGCGCGTTGCCACTCAGTTGTGCACGTCTTCATCATCTGACCACCTTGTACATCATGACTCGACCGCCCCGCGCGTCACCACTCGGTTGGGCACGTCTTCACCACTCGGCCGCTCCGCGCGTTGCCACTCGGTTGTGCACGTCTTCACCACTCGGTCACCCCGCATGTCGTCACTCGGTTGTACACATCATCGCCCCTCGGACGCCTCGCGTGTCACCATCAGTTGGTCATGTCTTTACCTCTACACCCCCAACACGGGAACGACTAAGTTACTCATATGATAAAACCTCATATCACACTTTGTAGCAAGCTTACCTCTTTCGAGCATCACTCGAGGGCTACGCATAGCCGTTGGCCATGCCACCCTTAGGGGTTACGCCCATTCGATCAACCCATTGATCACATCAGGAATATCTTTCTAACCATTCATGCCCGGTCCGCCAGAAATCTATAAGGGTAGTACTGTCCACTCGGATGATCGCCCAAATCATTACCTAAAGTCATCTTCAGGACTGCAAGGGGTGAAAACGACGCTCCTCTATGGATATACTTGGCCCTTATCCTAGGCTCCAAGGCGTCAGTTTCACAAACTTGGACTCAGGGATGACATGTGCTGGTGTTCCCCCGAGATAATGAGTGGCCTCTCTCCGGAGAGTCAGCCCACACACTAGCCTCGTCACTCGGGTTTCATGGCACGTCCATGTCAGACCACTAGTCTATCTCCTCCGAGAGACATACGAGTGCCACCAACTTTTTCCTTGTTGTCAACATACCCCGATCAGTCGAGAAGCACATCCACTCGGGCAAATACCCCTTTCATGCAAAAGGGTGAAAACGAAGCTCCTCTACGGATACAATGTACTCTTACAAATACCCCTTTCACGCAAAATCTAACGGTAAATATAAGAAGTACTACTGGAACGATTACTCCCTGGAGTGTCTAGCTTTTTTCTATAGTTGGCAGTTTCAAAGCCGAATTCATTCACCGTGCCAAGAGCATGAAGATTCACCTTCTTGACCGAGTTCCAGGCTGAATTTACTCTGTGCCGAGTGCACAAAGATCAGTCCGATTGACTCAGCTCCAGGCTGAGCTTACTTACCATGTCAAGCGCCTAAAGATGCATCCGAATGACTCAATTTCAGACTAAAAGATATTTACGGTGTCGACTGCGTGGAGGTTTACCAGGGGATTTAAACCCTCTGCCCAACTCATCTTATCCGACAGAGGTTCGGGGACTACACCCAGTGGGTGCACTCTACGTGACCCCACTGGAAGAGAACTCAGAAAGAAACATTTTGCTCGATGCAAGACCAGCTCCAAATCACTCAAGCACTACTCGACTTCCGAGTCGAGGAAGGGCAAGCTAGACCAGTACCAGATCCTCAAGTACTACTCGACCTCTGTGTCGGAGAGTAACATGTTCTATCAGTACCAGCTAAGAAGATTTTTAGTTCTCTCAGACCCCCGCCGACTGCCCGCAGTCGACGGTGGTCTTGGGGACTACACCCAGCGGGTGCACTTAGCGTGCCCCCGCTGGAGAAATCTCCACTCGGTACGGCCTGATCGGTCCGAGTGGAGAACAACAAACAAACAAGTTCTAAGGCTCCCGTCGGCTACCAAACATTTGTTATAAGGTGAGTTTAACGCTCTTCCATGGACCTGTTTTGAGACTTCTTCTAGGACTCAAAGCATGAAACTCATAAGTTTGGATCTCGAACCGACTCGTATGGGCGTTCCTCCGGGATAAGAATGGCATCTCTCCGAGAGAGTAGTCCATGCGTCAATCTTGCTGCCCAGATTTAATGACACACCCATACTCTATTCACGAGTTAACCTCTTCTGAGAGATGAACGAATGTCACCAAGTTGCTCCTCGCGGGCACTTACCCCAGATCAGTCAGGAAGCGCAGTGCCAGAATCCATTGAGATTTTGTTCAAACCTTGGTTGTCTGAAAGCACGATGACGGGTAACGAGTATTTCCGTAATCACTCAGACCAAATTGTTTCTTTCAAAGACTCGTTCTGCAAAATCGCAATCGATTCGGGGGCTAATGTTGGGGATACACATAACAGGTTGGCCCACGAAGGGTCGAAATATCATAAAGTATGGGGTCCACACAACATGTGGGTCTAGATAAATTTCATACATACATATTATCTACTCGGACAAGCAGCATACTATCCACTCGGATGACAATTCACCACTCGACCGTACGACTCACTCGGATATGCGAAGACCAACAATCGACAAGGCAATCAAGGCATCATCTTAGTAGCAGGCTGACATTATGACATCAATGCCCCACTTTGTAACATAGGAGGTGAGGGGTGGCGCACTCTATATAAGACACCCCCACCACTAGACTTGGGGGCAGGCCCTCATTCTTCTCCTCCTAGCTCTCTCTCTCATGAGTCTCAGGACTTAGCTCGGCAATGGAGATCCATTCTCCTCTCTCTCACATACATTGTAATCTCTGGATGCATACTCAGATAAAACAAAGCCTCTCCAGAGCACGAGACATGGGGCTGTTATCTCCACCGTGAGAGGCCCAAACTCGCTAAAACCACCGTGTCACCCATATGCATCTCGATAGATCATGCTCCTTTACCCTATACCTTATTATTGTCGGAATCGTTCCCACGACACCGACCGCGTCAACGGATCAGGCTGGTCTACCGGAGGATCGGGCATCGACACTGACACCTGCTTCGACACCGGCACCAGCTCTACAAGGAGCACCGTCTTCGGCGGCAGCAGCGGCACTACCAGTCGCACGGGCATGGGCACCAGCAATGGCTTCGGCACCTGCACCAACACTTGCACTTGCATCTGCTCCAGCCCGTGCAGCGGCAACGGAACCAGCAGTTGCACCAGCAACAGACTAGGCTGCAGTTCGCACTTCATATACCAAAGTCCTTACAAAAACCGACATGTCCACCTTCTTGGTAAGCATTGGCCGCCCAAGTGCTTTGTTCTTTTTTCTTTCCATGTTGTTTCACATGATTCACTATGTTGATCTAACTGCTTGTGTATGTCTTCTTGTTTGCAAACAGAGAATTCCTAGAGCAATGAGGGAGTCGTTCAACAATCCGGGCGACCATGGCCAAGTTTCTCTTACCATGTGCAGCCTTGGTGTGAATGAACCTGCTCAATATATTGTAAGTACAAAGGATGGTCGCATGATGATTGATGCTACAGGATGGTCAAGGTTCAAATCTAAATCATATCTTGCGGTAGGGGACGATGTCAAAATCGAACTTTCTCGGCAAGGAGAGCTGGTCCAAATCAACTTTGAAATTCTTCAGTAGTAGCACGCAACTACCGAACTGATCTATCCTCCGAGAGATTTTGATGTAATACTCTGGCATGGTGAAACAAGTGTCTTGTGTGTATAAGTAGTACGACAATATCGTTGATAGAATTGCAACTTTGACTGCTTGTTTGGAACTGTTGTTTGATTTCATTATAATAGCTGCCGTGCTTTATTCAATCTTGTGTATTCGCCTTGCGACAGCATCTAAAACCAGCGCCGTACCGACCGCTTGCAATATGAAAAGTGCTGAGGTAGAACACATGGGCCCCCAAACATGCAGGGCCACCAGCCTGTGGCCCAAACTCCAGAACCGTGAGCATGTATGAGTATTTCTCAGCTAAACCCCCATAATGCCCGTGCGTTGCACGTAACATCAAGATGCATTTGTATGAGTATTTTATCTTCTGAGAGAAAAGGATGAAAGAGGGAAGGCCTTATTTGCAAATGTGGAGAGGTGTGTGGGTACCTTTTTGCAAAATTGCCATAGTTTCCTTCCTATCCGTCATATATAACTCGGACGGCCTATATTGCAGGATGGCAGGCACACCATCATCACCAACTCGTTTAGTTCCGTGTTAAAAAAACTCTGTTTTTATAATTATATATGTTATATATATTCCCCTTGATTTTTCTTATGTATAAAGTTGTGATATAAAATATCTTTATATTTCTTTACAGAGGGAGTATCTCTCTATCAAAAATATATTTATGTGTAACTAGTTACTCCTGTCTTTCTACTTCCTTTCACTGATACGTGGGGCATCCGGCAACAGGGTCCACGTGCCATATGCACCAAATTAGATTGCACAACTGCACGGTAGACACACCCTGGTCGTAGCGCCACAGTAATGCCCAATGAGCCATCAAATCACAAAAATCCCCACCTTTCCAGCTTTAGCAGTAAGCTGGACGGATGAATCGGCAATATTTCACTGGGCCTGAATCCCCTTTCCCTCTCCTACTTGTTCAGAGAAAACCCCCGCTCGGTGATTGCATAGGGTTTTCTCATGGAGAACCTAGTACGAATTCTTCATCCATCCCCCATAATCCAAGTCCCTTTGTCGCGGGTACTCCTAGGATGGCAGCCGCCACCGTTGATGCATTTTTCTTCCTACTGAATCTAGTGTGTTTCATTTGCAGTGCCCAAAGTGCGAGGACCCTACAGGTTTCTGCGCCCTCGGCGAGACGCCACACTTGTTCCTTCTCATCCTAACACATGATTTTAAAGCGCGCACAGTATGTTCCTAGAATCCTCTTTCCTATCCGGGAGAGTGGGGTTTTTTTGAACATGCTTTTGACTAATTTGGAAATTTGGATTGCTATATTTGGATAAAAGGTATTACCATGGTCAACACTGACGTGAAGGAGGAAATTATTTCTAGATTTGGATATAGGGAATACATTGTGTTATCATATTATTTTTCCTGCAGTGCATTCCTTGCCCTGCCAGAACACATGTACTCAAGATGCTCGGCCTTGCCATAACTGAATACACTAGTTTAAGGGTCACAGTGAAGAAAAGCCATGGATATAAGTTTCGAGTTGGGTTCATGAACCAAGAAGATTGCTGCTTTTTTATGGCCAAACTTGGATAAACTTTCTCAAGTGTTACGGACTGAAAGTTGGCGCATGATAGTTGATGGAAATAGCAGAACCTGGTCTCATCTTCACTACAATCTTCCACCCCGATGTCGTTCCAATTGTTCATCCATGTTAGTTTTGTATCTTGTTCTTGCTTCTTGCTCAATTACTTCTTAATCCACCTATTCTGTCTAACTAATCACAATTTAACTTTAGAAGTAGCAACAAATCTCTCACGAAGATGCTACTTCTAACTAATATTTTCTAATAATTGGTGGCATGTGTAGGTTTTTTCAGAGTTAAGTAGGCTACTCGTTTGTTATTCTATAAGAACTCGGTTGTTACTCATGGCACTGAAGTTGACTTGGACGACATCCACAAGTTCCTACACTTTATTGATCATCTTGAGGTCCTTGTGGGGCGTTTCAATGGTGGAAGGCCACGTGGGATATGTGTGCCACTGCTGCACTCATTGAACAGGTCCAACTATGTTGAGAAACTTATGGTACGAGCTGTTTTCTGTTATATATGTTCATAAACTCTTGCTTATGCATAGTTTTACATTTGTGATCTTCTTGAAACAGGAATTGCTCAGGTCTATTGTTCCTATACAGATGCCTGACCATGGTCGGGTCAGACTTGCACTTGGTCACAACATGATGTTTATGTCGACCTACTCTATTCCCCTTGGAGGTGAAAAGATACTTATTCATGGGTGGTCTCAAATAATGAAGGCCTGTCCATCTTGGAGAATAGGACAGAAGATTATGTTCCCGCTTTTCCATGGCTCTAAAGCAAATATCTTGTTTATTGACCACATTGCGAGATGAAGCCGCTCTCAGTAGGTTGTGGATGCACCGGGTGGCGCCTAGGCCTTGACCTAGGCTTGGCGGCCTCACCCTTTGGTTAACTGTAGGCAAAGTAGCATTGTTTGAGGCGTGCTTTGTACGGCTGAACCTGTATAAGTACTCATACTGCATTCAGCTATGGTTGTTAAGTGCCCCTGCTGGTTTCAGTTAAGGTTGTTGACTACTCTTCCTGCTTTTACAGTCTATCATGTTTCTTCAATCTTGTCTCCCTCCAGCCGCCAAAACCAAACCAGCGGCGGCGGGGCCGCCTGCTTCCGCCTCCCACGGCTGGTTGCGCCTCAGCGCACACATCGCCGCCCCACCGTCTCCTAAATCATTAATGCCGACCTCCGAGGCCTCGCCGTCGTCCTCCCCGCGCTTTTCTACACTCGCCGCGGCGCCGCCCTCTCGCGTTGTCAACATGGTCAACAAACAAGAGGAATTGGGAGAGGACTGTGCGTGGAGAAGATGATAGTAGGGGCCCACCATGTCCATGGCCGGACGCAAGGAAGTTCCTCATTTTTTTATATATATACTCCATTGTCAGCGCATGGAAAAAGAAAACGCTTCCTGCTAGTGGTTTCCTGACATCTGGGACCCACAACATTGTCAGCGTATATAGTCAATAGACAAAAGAACAGCACAAGATCGGCTGACACCTGGGACGTAGCTACTCGAGCAGTATTTTTTGTTATTGTTGAGACGGAGCAGGGTGTCAACTGGGTCGTGGCCCATCTAGCCCAGGCTTATATTTTATGTTCACCCCATGACCAGCCCTGCTATTTTTTGTTTGTAAAAATGAGCCCAGTTTATTTTTTCAGAAGAATACCCAATCCAGGCCTACTTATTTTTCTACGCCCTGATGGGCCGCAACTCTTTCAAGACGCCTGCAAATCTTGAAAGTTATATGAAATGGGTTATGAATATATAAAAAGATGACAAATTGGCAATTACTTTATTATTTCTGAATTTTTTCATATTTTCAGATTCCAATTTCATTGGGCTTTAACCTAATTCAAATATATATATATATTCAAAGTACTTTAAATCTGGCTCCACATTTCGGTATTAAAAATAGTTTGGAACCCACAGAAATACATGAAATTTCGTTTAAATTTTTAACCCTGGCCCTGGCCAACAACAAAACGGACTGCAATAAATTGCATAATAAGTTGCAATGAGCTATATATAAATTATTAAAAAATAGGGAATGGTCTGACTTGTGGGCCTATTAAGTTGATGCGTATGCAAGATTTTTTTTTTACTTATTATATACAACAACATATGATTCTAGTTGACTTGTGGGTAGTGTTTCTTCAATCTCTGATCTTCTTGCTCCATCCGCCAAATCCAGCGCCTGCGGGACCGCCTGCTCCCGCCTCCCATGGCTGGCTATGCTGCCGCGCAGGCCTCACCGCCCCTTACTACTCCCACCGCTGGCCAGGCCGTCCCTCTACTCACCCACATCCCTCCACTACTGTGGCTTCGTCGCTTCCGGGTCATTCCCTTCCTGGGTCTTGCCATCGTCCATCGCGCTGGTGTTCTCGACACGGCGTGGTCAACGTTATCAACAAACGACAACATTGGAAGAGGGACGTACATGGAGAGGCTGACAGTTGGGACTCACATGGTCCATGGCCGCATGCAAGCAAGTACCTCCTTATTACGCCAAAAAGAATGAATAATCCCGCTGACAGCTCGGACCCACCAGCTATATCTTCGCATGCAAGGAAGTGTCTCCTTATTACACACAAAAATGAATACTCCCCCTGCTAGCTGGGACCCACCATAGTGGGAGGCTGACTTGTGGGCCTACTAAGTTGACACGGATGGAGGGCTTTGTCAACTTAGTCAACAAACGATTCTATCACCAGTGACCGTTGGATTGTTAACATCCAACAGTCGTCCTACTTCTTCAACCTCTAATTTTCTTGCTCCAGCCATCCAAACCACCGTGTGCTCTTTCCTCCCGTGGCTGGCTGTGTTGTCGCGGAGGCCTCACCTCCCCTACTACTCCCACTGCTGCCCAGGCCCTGCGGCGACGGCAACCTCACACCGCAGCCGAACCAGTGAACCCTCGTACTCCTCTCCGCGTGGGCATCCACTGTCGTGTCTTCCCCCGTTCCGCGTCGTTCCCTTCCTAGGCCTCGCCATCGTCCACCGCCTTGGTGCTCTCGGCGCGGCTGGTCAATGTGGTCAACGAACGACTTCCATTGGAAGAGCACTGTACGTTGAGTGGCTGACAGCTGGGTCCACGGCCGCAGCAAGGAAGTGCCTCCTTATTACATGCAAAATAATTATTCCTCCACCTGACAGCAGGGACCCACCAGACGGGCCACGGTATTTCGTGAAAAAAAAAACGTTCCCCCCTGACTGCTGGGACCCACTAGCTACATCTTCGCACGCAAGGAAGGGCGTCCATATTACGGGCAAAGAAATGATTCGCCCCCCTGACTGCTGGGACCCACCAGCTACATCTTCGCACGCAAGGAAGTGCCTAACAGTCGGGACACACCCGGTCGAAGCGTACGTAGCGTTGTCATTCTGGTCGCGAACGTGTACGTACATACTGGTCGATGTAGTGGTGTGCACATGTGGTAGTAGAGGCGCGCACATGTCGTAGTAGAGGTGCGCACATAGCATGTACACGTACGTACAGCGACCAGGATGCAAGAAAGAAAATACGGCCACATACGTACATTCGGGCGGGGTCTCGAACGCGTACTCACGCATACATGCGGCCAGAGCTCGTGTACATGGCTGGGTCGGAATGGAGAAGCTACGCCGTCGTCGTGTTCATGGGGAGGCAACTGGCTGGGTCAGAACGGAATGCATTGTCATGTTCATCGGGAGCCAACCGGCTTGGATGGAACGGCCAATAGAAATGAGGCTTGGCGTACCGCAGAATGGAGGAAACGACCTTGTGTTCGACCGACCACGGTCGAAACAGGATCCTATTCATCGGGAGGGGTCTGGCATACCGCAAAACGGAGGAAACGGACCTCATACGGTCGAAACGGGGTCCTGTTGATCAGGAGGGGTGTGGCGTACCACAAAACGGAGGAAACAGACTTGTGTTGGAGCGCTACGGTCGAAACGGTAGCGTACCGCAAAACATGACTCCACGGGATACTGTTCATCTCCATCATCGACCTCCTCCAGCCTTCACGGGCTCCTATTCATCCATGGTCGACCTCCTCCAGCCTCCACCTGCAACTATTCTTCCACGGGCTCTTGTTCATCCAGCCTCCACCGCGCGCTCCTCCACCGGCTACTGTTCAACCAGCCCTATCCATGGGGTCCTGTTCAACCACCCCTCCACGGGCTACTGTTCATCCAGCCCTCCACCGGCTACTGTTCAACTAGCCCTCCAGCAGCTACTGTTCATCGAGCCCTCCACGGGGTCCTATTCATCCAGCCCTCCATGGGGTCATGTTCATCCACTGGCTCGATCGAAAGGGTTCCTGTTCATCCAGCGGCAACGGCCTCTACTACCACGGGGTCCTGTTCATCCAACCCCCCACCAGGAACTATTCATCCAAACCCCCCAACAAAGCTCACTGTTCATCAAGAGGTAGCATCGAACGGCTTCGGTTAGTAGCAGTAGCGAAGAAATCACTCGGGTTCAGATAACAGCAAGGGATCAATCGATCACTCTGGTTCAGTAAGTGTAGCCTGAAGTGTAATCGCTCGGGTTCCGTTAGAGAGCAACGCCTCGCACACAGGCGCGTACGTACGAGAGAAACGCACATCACTCGGCTCCCAACCACCCACCGTAACTGGGAACTCCCCCGATATTTTCCTCGCCCTCGCTTCTACAACGGTTTTCTCCATCATGGACAGCCCAAAGAATGTCATGCAGCTGCGTCTCTGGCCCGCCCAGGACGAAGAGCCCATTTTTGTCAGGATTTTTTGTCATAGAAGTATGACCCCACCACATCTATTCTAATATCGGGTTTCGTCACAATTATGGTCATAGAAGTGTCATAAGCATGACAGGAAAAAATTTCATTCGGCCCAAAATGTCACAGATGTGTCTTTTCTTGTAGTGGTTGCTTGTTCATATGCTTGAGTATCTAAATTATTATGTCAAAACTAGAGTATTTCTTTGAATCACATAAAATTCCAAATGTCCATGCCATAAAGAAAAGAATATGATATGACTTGATGAATAGCACTCCACATCAAAAATTCTGTTTTTATCACTTACCTACTCGAGGCCGAGTAGGAGTTAAACTTGGGGATGCTGATACGTCTCCAACGTATCTATAATTTTTTATTGTTCCATGCTATTTTATTATCAATCTTGGATGTTTTATAATCATTTTCTATCTTTTTTGGTACTAACCTATTGACATAGTGCCCAGTGCCAGTTCCTGTTTTTTCAATGTTTTTACATCGCAGGAATCAATATCAAATGGAGTCCAAATGACACGAAACTTTATGATGATTTTTTATGGGCCAAAAGGAAGCAGATGGGCCCTGTTTGCACAGAGGAGGAGTCCCGAGGAGGGGACAACCCACCAGGTCGCGCCAGAAGGCCCTGGCACGCCTTGGTGGGTTGTGCCTACCTCGGGTGCCTCCCAGACTGCCTGTTTGCTCTATAAATACCAAAATATTCCCAAAAACCCTAGGGGAGTCGACGAAATATTCATCCAGTCGCTGCAGAGTCCAAAAACACCAGACCCAATCTAGACACTATCACAGAGGGGTTCACCACTTCCATTGGCGGCTCTCCGATGATGCGTGAGTAGTTCTTTGTAGACCTTCGGGTCCGTAGTTACTAGCTAGATGGCTTCATCTCTCTCTCTCTTGATCCTCAATACAATGGTGTCTTGGAGATCCATATGATATAACTCTTTCGCGGTGTGTTTGTTGGGATCGATGAACTTTGAGTTTATGATCAGATCTATGTTTTTATATCCATGAAAATATTTGGGTTTCTTTGATCTCTTTTATGCATGTTCTCTTATAGCCTCGTATTTCTTCTCCTATATTTGGGTTTTGTCTGGCCAACTCGATCTATTTATCTTGCAATGGGAAGAGGTGCCCGGTAGTGGGATCGATCTTACGGTGCTTGATCCCAATGACAGAAAGGGAACCGACATGTATGTATCGTTGCTACTAAGGATAAAAAGATGAGATCTATATCTACCGCCATATAGATAAACAGATCTTGTCTACATCATGTCATCATTCTTATTGCATTACTCTGTTTTTCCATGAACTTAATACACCAGATGCATGCTGGATAGCGGTCGATGTGAAGCTTGGACGTGATGCCTATGTAATGATCATGGCATGGATATATTCATAATTATTTGAAGTTCTATCAATTGCCCAACAGTAATCTTTTTACCCACCGTTTGCTATTTTTCTTGAGAGAAGCCACTAGTGAAACCTACGGCCCTCGGGTCTTATTTCTCATATATTTACCTTTGCGATCTACTTTTTCCTTGCTTTCATTTTCAGATCTATTAAACCAAAAATACAAAAATACTTTGTTGCACTTTATTTTATTCGTAATCTTTTTATCGAATCTATTACAACCTTTTGACCATCACGCACCAATTTCTGGCGCCGCTACCCGAAAGGGTTTGACATCCCCTTTAACACGTCGGGTTGCGAGGTGTTGTTATTTGTATGCATGGGATGTTTACGTTGTGTTGCTTGGTTCTTCTACTGGTTCGATAACCTTAGTTTCATAACTGAGGGAAATACCTACCGCCGATGTCACCCCTTCCTTCTCCTCAGCGCTGCGTGGGGCAATACCTCCACCAGGAATGAGGCAGGTGCGTCGCAAGGGGCTGAGGTCCGGACAATGAACTCAGAGGCCTCCGCCTCATCGGTAACCGCGGCCGAAGGTTGTGGTAGGCAGGAGCCCCGTGCCGCGCCCGCCATGAAGATCCCCATCACGTGCTACCAGGTGAGCATGTCTGGCCTGGCTATTTTCTACTCCAAAAATAGTTCGTCAATGGATTACAGATGTATGGTCATTGTTCTCCAAGTATGTTACATGAGGCAGTGAAGAAATTTATTTACAGATAGAATCTTATAAGCGAGTTGCACACGTGAATTTAGGATACTAAATTTCTAATAACAGATACACATATGCATACGTGGTCTATCGTAGCAGTTCAACTTGGAGCAGCAGCCGCAGCGGCATTTGTACATGACCGATTGATACAACCCTTTGATACTATATTGTGATGGGGCTTGGAATAAATAGCCAAGTTCCCATCCCCGTGGGCTCAAGAAGTCCTGACGTAGATGCAATGGATACAACATCCAGATTCAATTGCAAGGTAAACTCTAAAATAATTAATGATGACATACAAAAACAAGCACCCTATTGTATATGTTGATATGTGCTAATGTATATGTTGATAAATGTTGTTGTATATGTTGCAACCTGACTCAAAGAGTTTACAAAAACTTGAAAAGTGGAAAGAAACAAAATATGCACTGCAGAGGAAGCAATGGACTCCAAGTTAGTCATGGTTCTCCAACACATTCGAATCGGGAAGGGCTGGAAGGCCATCAAGCACTGCTTCGATGAGATCACCGTGTGAGAGGCTCACTACAGGCGTGTAATCTTGTATGATGTAATTTTGTGCTATCTTTTTTTCAGGAAGTAATTTTGTGCTACCTATATGAAGATTGCAGGAACTTTCAATGCAATCGTCCACCAGTAATAGGTTCGTATTTCATACCAGCTTGATGGTGTGTGATGTTTGCTTCACTTGTTCGATTATAATCCTATTCGTGCTATTGTGTCTGGGATACGAGTGATTTTTTTGCATTTGAGCTGTCAGGCAAGAAATACGGGCAGTTTAGGCACTACGACCTGAAGATTCCTTGATGTTCACCTGAAATGACTACCAACTTGTTTAATTTCGTAGGTGCATGTGGTGTCGGTTGATGGTGGCCTGACCATGAATGTAACTAAAAATGAACCAGACCGATGTGCAGAAAAAAAATCTTAGCACAGAGGCTGAATTTGTAAACTACTTCAAATTTATTAGGAGGTACTCCCTCCATATGTATATCACTTCCGAATACAAGTTCATGTTATTAGGTATACTATTCAATTTCAGGATTTATACTTGAAGAATTTAAACGGTCACTAAATATTGTACCAAGTCTATTGTTATGTATAGGAATAACATGCTCTAAAATATTGATAATTAATGCATATGAAAGTGATCATTTGATTATTAAATCATGCCACTAATAAGATAAGTTCTTGTCATTTATTTCTTAACAAATTTCCATTGTTCAGGTTTTGACTTCATTTGTTAAGCTATTTTAATTTTTGTATGAGAGAGAAATGAAACACTTTATGATTGGTAGGTCAAAACTTTGATCGCGTTGTGGAATAATGGCGGTGATTTGGAGTCTTAACTAATTTATGATAGGCTTCCATTTTGGGGGCTCTGATTTGGATTTGTGCTTTTTCCTTGTTACCTGATAGAAAATACTTAATGCTGGTATCACATAGTTTTACTTGTTGGATATAAATAGAAACATGACTTATTTATTGAGAATTTCTTTACTCCTAATGTCTTAGTTGGTAGTCTTGCCTCACATCCCACCATATCCTGCCACTTCTATTTTTGCCCACCTTCACATCACATCACAGCAGCATACTTGGGCCGACCCATTAGCGCCTACGTCCACGAAAGCGACGCTATGCCTTGTACGCCTGCCCTCATCCCGTCCTCGCACCATAGTCCTCTCCCCATATTCCTAGGGTTTCTCCTCCGATGTCGTCTCTCCTTAGCCATAGCGATGCATATGGTGGCCGCGACGCTGCTCCACCACTCCACGGTTGCTACCCCATCCTCCTCCACCTCCTTGGAGCCCCACCCCCCACCACCACACCCTCTGCCCATGGAGGCGCGCGGTCCAGAGATGCGGGCCTGCATGATTCTCCTTTCGTCGAGCCCGCCTCGGACATGAGTCACACGACGACGCCAACAGCGGCCGCGGCGCTGCTCCAACCCTCCACGATCGCCGCGCCGTCCTCCTCCACCTCCTCGGCATACCGCACTGTCTCCACCGGAGACACCCCTTCCTCCTCCTCAACGCTGCGTGGGGCAATACCTCCACTAGGAATGGGGCGGGTGCGTGGCAAGGGGCCGAGGTCCGTGCAAGGAACTCAAAGGCCACCGCCACATAGGTGACCGCGGCCGAGGGTTGTGGTAGGCAGGAGCCCCGTGCCACGCCCGCCATGAAGATCCCCGTCACATGCTACCAGGTGAGCACATGTGGCACGGCTGTTTTCTGATCTGAAAATAGTTCATCAATGGATTACACATGTATTGTCATTGTCCTCCAAGTATGTTACATGAGACAGTGAAGAAATTTATTTATAGATAGAATCTTATAAGCGAGTTGCACACACGAATTTAGGATAGTAAATTTCTAATAACAGATACACGTATGCATACGTGGTCTGTCATAGCAGTTCAACTTGGAGCAGCAGCCGCAGCGGCATTTGTACATGACCGATTGATACAACCCTTTGATACTAGATTGTGATGGGGCTTGGAATAGGAATCCAAGTTCCCATCCCCGTGGGCTCAAGAAGTGATGACGTAGATGCAATGGATACAATAGCCAGATTCAATTGCAAGGTAAACTCTAAAATAATTAATGATGACATACAAAAACAAGCATCCTATTGTATGCGTTGATATATGCTAATGTATATGTTGATAAATGTTGTTGTATATGTTGCAACCTGACTCAAAGAGTTTACAAAAAATTTAAAAGTGGAAAGAAAACAAAATATGCACTGCCGAGGAAGCAATAGACTTCAAGTCAGTCATGGTTCTCCAACATATTTGAGTCGAGAAGGGATGGAAGGCCATCAAGCACCGCTTCGATGAGATGACCATGTGAGAGGCTCACTGCAGGCGTGTAATCCTATATGACATTATTTTGTTCTATCTTTTTTTCAGGAAGTAATTTTGTGCTACCTATATGAAGATTGCAGGAACTTCCGGTGCTATCGTCCACCAGTAACAGGTTCGTACTTCATACCAGCATGATAGTGTGTGATGTTTGCTTCACTTACTACTTGTTCGATTAGAATCCTATTGGTGCCGTTATGTCTAGGATACGAGTGATTGTTTGTGTATTTGGGCTGTTAGGCAAGAAATACGGGCAGTTTAGGTACTACCACCTGAAGATTCCTTGATGTTCACAGGAAATGACTACCAACTTGTTTAATTCTGCAGGTGCATGTGGTGTCAGTTGATGGTGGCCTAACCATGAGTGTAACTAAAAATGAACCGGACGGATGTGCAGAAAAAAAAATCTTAGCACAGAGGCTGAATTTGTATATTACTTCGAATTTATTAGATAGTACTCCCTCCATATGTATATCACTTCCGAATACAAGTTCATGTTATCAGGTATACTATTGCATTTCAGGATTGATACGTGAAGATTTTAAAAGGTCACTAAATATTGTACCAAGTCTACTGTTATGTATAGGAAGAACATGCTCTAAAATATTGATAACTAATGCATATGAAAGTGATCGTTTGATTATTAAATCATGCCACTAATAAGATAAGTTCTTATCATTTATTTCTTAACAAATTTCCATTGTTCAGGTTTTGACTTCATTTGTTGAGCTATTTTAATTTTTGTATGAGGGAGAAATGAAACACTTTATGATTGGTATGTCAAAACTTTGATCGGTTCATTTGTGGAATAATGGTGGTGATTTGGAGTCTTAATTAATTTTTGATAGGCTTCCAATTTGGTGGCTCTGATTTGGTTTTATGTGCTTTTTCCTTGTTACTAGATAGAAAATAGTTAATGATGGTATCACAGAGTTTTACTTGTTGGATACAAATAGAAATAAGACTTATTTATTGAGAATTTTATCTGTAGTGCATGTCGGTGCCCTCATACTTTTCACATGAAACATTGAAGAAAAGCATAATGAAGGCTATGCAGATGGCAGTGGCGTGGAAAGAATATGAAGTTGAGGGTACAAAAGTATTAGGATTTTCATGCCATCAGATGTAGTGTGTTGCACTCATTGCAATTACTTCTTTGCTGTTATTTGTTGTTATTGCCATAGTTTATTTTCGTGCTTATGGTAGCTCACCAATACACATGAGTGAAATTGGGGATAGTACATATGCATTCTTCCGGGGTTTGGAGAAGGATAGCAAAGACATATTTCTTAGGGTTGTGGCATAGCTGTGTGGTAGTTCTGCATTTCTAGTATTTCCAGATCATGTACTTACAGCTTAATGCAAGTATTTACAGATCATATTTCTAGGGTTTGTGACATGGTTTAGGATTTTGTGTGCAATTTTAGAGAAAATTAATGTTTTGGCACAGAGATGCTTCTGTGGCCGAAAGGACACATTCAAGGGCTTCCTATGGCATGTTCTCAAGCTAAAAGAAGCAGTGTGTGTTCCTGATTACCCACAAGTATATGGGATCAATTCCAGCCTTTTCGATAAGTAAGAGTGTCGAACCCAACGAGGAGTAGAAGGAAATGACAAGTGGTTTTCAGCAAGGTAATGTTTGCAAGTGCTGAAATTGTAAGTAACAGAGTAGTTTTATAGCAAGATAATTTGTAACGAGCAAGTAACGGTAATAGTAACAAAAGTGCAGCAAGGTAGCCCAATCCTTTTGAGGCAAAGGGCAGGCCAAAACGGTTTCTTATAGTAAGCAAAGTGCTCTTGAGGGTACACGGGAATTTCATCTAGTCACTTTCATCATGTTGATTCGATTTGTGTTCGCTACTTTGATAATTTGATATGTGGATGGACCGGTGCTTAGGTTTTTTTCTTACATGAATGAACCTCCTACTTATGATTAACCCCCTCGCAAGCATCCACAACTACGAGAAAAGTATTAAGAATAAATTCTAACCATAGCATTAAACTTTTGGATCCAATCGGTCCCTTACGGAATAGAGCATAAACTAGGGTTTAAGCTTCTGTCACTCTCACAACCCATCATCTAATTACTACTCCATAATGCATTCTGTTAGGCTCAAATATGGTGAAGTGTCATGTAGTCGACGTTCACATGACACCACTAAGGGAATCACAACATACATACTATCAAAATATCGAACACTTATCAAGTTCACATGATTACTTGCAACAAGATTTCTCCCGTGACCTCAAGAACAAAAGTAACTACTCACAAATGATAATCATGCTCAAGATCAGAAGGGTATTAAATAGCATATTGGATCTAAACATATAATATTCCACCAAATAAACATATAGTAATCAACTACAAGATGTAATCAACACTACTAGTCACCCAGAAGCACCAATCTATAGTTCCGGTACACAGATTGAACACAACAGATGAACTAGGGTTTGAGAGGAGATGGTGATGTTGAATATGTTGATGGAGATTTCCCTCCCCAAGATGAGAGTTGTTGGTGATGATGATGACGATGATTTCCCCCTCCGGGAGGGAAGTTCCCCCGGCGTTATCGCTCCACCGGAGGGCAAAAGTGCTCCTGCCCAAGTTTCACCTCAAGACGGCGGCGCTCCATCCCGAAAGTCCTTCCCTTATTTTTTCTAGGTCAAAATGAATTATATACCAGAAGATGGGAACCAGAGGTGGGGTGGGCTGAGCAGAACCCACCAGGGAACGCCTGGGGGTTCAGGCGCGCCCTGGTGTCTTGTGCTCATCAGGTGCCCCCCTTGATGACCCACAAGCATAGGGGATCGCAACAGTTTTCGAGGGTAGATTATTATTCAACCCAAATTTGTAGATTCGACACAAGAGGAGCCAAAGAATATTTGAAGGTATTAGCAGATGAGTTTTTAATTCAACCACACATGGAGAATAATTATCTGCAGCAAATGATTAGTAGCAAAGTAGTTTGATAGTTTTGATAATAGTGACAGCAGCAACAGTAACAGTAATAGTGATAGCAGTAATTCGTAGCAAGTGTAACAGTGATGATAGCAATAGTAACGCAGCAAGATCAATAAGGATAAATTCGTAGGCATTGGATCAGTGACTTGTTGGATGATATTCATAATGAGACAGTTATAACCTAGGGCGATACGACACTAGCTCCAGTTCATCGATATAATGTAGGCATGTATTCCGTAAATAGCCATACATGATTTATTAAAAGAACTTGCATGACATCTTTTGTCCTACCCTCCCGTGGAAGCGGGGTCCATATTGGAAACTAAGGGATATTAAGGCCTTCTTTTAATAGAGAACCGGAACAAAGCAATAACACATAGTGAATACATGAACTCCTCAAACAATGGTCATCACCGAGAATGCGCCCGGTTGTTGTCACTCCGGGGTTGTCGGATCATAACCGTAGTAGGTGACTATAACTTGCAAGATGGGATCTAGAACATGGATATAATGATGAATTCATAAACGGTTCAGATCTGAAATCATGGCACCCGGGCCCAAAGTGACAAGCATTAAGCATAGCAAAGTCATAGCAACATCAATCTAAGAACATCGTGGATACTAGGGATCAAGCCCTAACAAAACTATCTCGATTACATGATGAATATCATCCAATTCCTCACCGACCAGCGAGCCTACAAAGGAATTACTCACTCCCGGTGGGGAGCATCATGGAATTGGCAATGGAGAAGGGTTGGTGATGACGAAGAACGAAGACCCTCCCTCTCCGGAGCCCCAACCGGACTCCAGATCTGCCCTCCCGAGGAAGAACAGGGCTTGGCAGCCACTCTGTCTCGTGGATCGTGATAATTCTTTCTCCCTGGTTTTTTTCTGGAAATATGTGATTTTATTGTATCAGGGGGGTCATTTGCGGGGCCACCAGGTGGGTACAACCCACCAGGGCGCACCCGGAGAGGGGCGCACCCTGGTGGGTTCTGCCCACCCAGGGGCCCCTCTCTGGTGGGTCTTGGCTCCAGAAATTCTTATTATTGATATAAAAAAATCCTCATGAAGTTTTGTTCCATTCCGAGAACTTTTATTTCTGCACAAAAACAACACCATGGTAGTTCTGCTGAAAACAGCGTCAGTCCGGGGTTAGTTTCATTCAAATCATGCAAATTAGAGTCCAAAATAAGAGGAAAAGCGTGAGAAAAGTAGATACGTTGGAGATATATCACCCCTCCGGTGGTTATTTGCTGCAGTGTTTCTTATTTATTCCATAAAAAATCCTCGTGAAGTTTCAGCTCATTTGGAGTTGTGCACAATAGGTAGCCCGACGTAGCCTTTTCAGGTCTAGATTTCCAGCTACTGGAATTCTCCATCTTTGTGTGTATGTTGCATATTATGAGACAAAAGGCATTAGAATTACTCTAAAAATCATTATTATGCATAAAACATTATAAATAACAGTAGGTAAACATGATGCAAAATGGACATATCAACTCCCCCAAGCTTAGACCTCGCTTGTCCTCAAGCGAAAACCAAAATCGAAAAACATGTCCACATGCTTAGAGAGAGAGAGGTGTCGATAAAAACAAAATACGGACATAGAAGCATCATGTGAATTATTATAACAACAACAAACTTTAACATAAAACTTTTATCATTGACTTTTTATCATAGAACTTCTCATGAATAAGTAACAATTCATGAATAAGTAACAATTCATCACACTATCGAAGTATAAAGCATAAACTCTATTGGAAACCAACAAACTATGTTCTCAGTCAACTTTGCAACTACAATTCATCATCTTTTCAGGAAGGGTCATGTATCAGAGCCTTTAGGCAAGTCCACATTTTCAACCATCATATAGTCTTCTATGATTGCTGACACTCACCGCATACACATGAGCAAACGTTTCAATCGGACACATAGAAATATAGGGGCTTATAATTTCACCTCCCAACGTATTCACCTCAAGGGTGATGTCAACGATAAGAACTCATGCTATCCATATTCAACTGGACATATGTTCCTAGATCTTTCCCCACCACATGATGCTTGCCAAAGGAGAAAAATAAAAAGGAAAAGAGAGAAAAACTTTGACTATTGCATAAAAGTAAAAGATAGCCCCTTCACAGAGGCAAGTAGAGGTTGCCATGCGCTTTTTTGTTTGTATGCTCAACCCCTTAGTGAAAAAGAATGTCACGTTATATAGCCCCTTATGATAGCAACCTTTATTATGCAGTCTTTCACTTTTATTATTTGCTATCACAAGTTCGTACAACACTCAATTTTCTCTTACACTAAATGATCTAACACTTCTAGAAGCAATTTTTATTGCGTTATTGCAACGATGACAACTTACTTGAGGGATCTTGCTCAATCCCTAGGTAGGTATGGTGGACTCTTGAAAGTAAGATTTGGGTTTAAGGGTTTTTGGATGCACAAGTAGTATTTCTACTTGGTGCGGAATTTTTGGCTAGCAAAGATGGGGGGCAAGCACCACATGTTGAAGGATCTATGACAATATAAATTCTATGTGAATATGAACAAACATAAATCATTACGTTGTCTTCCTTGTCCAACGTCAACAATTTTGGCATATAATATTTCAATGGGGGCTCACAATCACAAAAGATTTCCAGGATAGTGTATTTATATGTGAATCTTCTCTTCCCTTATTAATACTTTCATGAGTTGCATCATCGACCAATGCTATGTTTGTCAATCTCTAATAAATTTTTCTACTTATACTTTTCCTTATGTGGTGTCATTACCTACCATAAGATTAGTATATGATCTTTTTCATTTATTTCCTTTCTTTTTATTGGAACATGAAAGTAAAGAAAGCAAAAACTCAAACTAAACTTTATTATATATCTCGCACACGATTACAAGGATAGATCACTAAGCAAACTCTCGGAAAGAAAGGATCGAACTAAAACTTTTATTCATCTAAAGCATAAGATAACTAAGGATCGAACTAAGATAAGTAAAGGCAAAAGATAGTGGAGGTGATACGATACTGGGGCACCTCCTCCAAGCTTGGCGGAAGCTAAGGGGAGTTCCCATACCCGATACTCATTTTTCTTTAGGTGATGAAGAAGAAGGTGGTGGTGACGAAGTAGAGGCGATCTTGTCCTCGGGTTTCCAGGGCAGAGGTCCACCATCATAAGAGGAGGAATGAGTCTCACGGGTCCTACAACTGGCAGCCAAACTCATACCTTTAAACCTCGCCTCATATTCAAAGACTTGGTTTTGGAGATCGTAGATATGGTTTTGGAGGAAGTTGATTTGCTTGTTGAGGGTGAAGATGATGTCCTTCATGGACTTAAAATCCACCTTCCTTCATAGACTTGCCATCCACCTTGAGATCATGGGTAAAGTCCGTGATCATGAGGTGATTGGCATTGAGTCCACACTCCACCATCCCCTTGCACCGGAATACATCCTGCTCCATCGCTTCAAGCCTAGCCTCCACGGTTCACGTTCCCTTGGGACCATGCACATCGCAGATGTGAAGCACCCCCTCATGCATCTGGACGACTTGAGGGTGTTGCATCACTTCCCGCAGATATGGGTTGATGACGTTCTTGAAGAACTTATCCTTGGAGGAGCTTGAAGTGGCCATCGTAGATGGGATCTGTCAGAAAACACCAAGGAAAAGAAAACAAAAGATTTCTCCGCGATACGGTTGTCAATAGGTTTGAGGGGTATATAAAGATTTTTTATCTCGGGAAACAAGCAAATGGGAGAAAAACGAAGTCCGGAAGGTACCCGAGGTGGGCACAACCCACCTCGGAGCACCTAGCTTGCCAGGCGCGCCCTGGTGTCTTTTGCCACCAGGGTGACCTTCCTGGTAGTTTCTTATTTTCCTAATTTTTGTTATATTCCAAAACGGACAGAAAATATTTTTGCAGATTTTTCAAAGTCTGTTTACTTACCGTATCACGTACCTCCTCTTTTTCACAATTCTGGAGTGTTCCGGAAGGTCTCTTTTATGTGTTCTTCCGGTGTCATAGTTTGGATAATATTGCTTTCAACATTAATGGGCGTACCTAAGAAATAATGTTTTATTCATTGCCCGTTAACAACCTTCGGGTTTCTACCTTCGGCATTATTTATTTTGATAGCCCCAAATCGATAAACCTCCTCCATAACATAGGGTCCTTCCCATTTGGAGAGGAGTTTTCCTGCAAAGAATCTGAAACGAGAGTTGTACAAAAGAACATATTCTCCAACTTTGAACTCACGCTTTTGGATTCTTTTATCATGCCATCTTTTAAATTTTTCTTTAAATAACTTGGCATTTTCATAAGCTTGGGTTCTCCATTCATATAATGAGCTAATATCAAATAACCTCCTTTCACCGGCAATTTTGAAGTCATAGTTGAGTTCTTTGATTGCCCAATATGCTTTATGTTCTAACTCAAGAGTCAAATGACAAGCTTTCCCATAAAGCATTTTATAAGGAGACACACCCATAGGATTTTTATATGCTGTTATATAAGCCCAATGTGCATCATCTAATTTCTTAGACCAATTCTTCTGGGACCTATTGACAGTCTTTTGCAAAATTAATTTTATTTCCCTATTGCTAAGTTCAACTTGACCACTAGACTGAGGATGATAGGGTGATGCAATTCTAGGGTTAACATCATACTTGGCAAGCATTTTACGGAAAGCACCATGAATAAAGTGTGAACCACCATCAGTCATTATATATCTAGGGACTCCAAACCTTGAGAAAATAAGTTCCTTCAACATTTTAATAGAGGTGTTGTGATCAGCACTACTAGTTGGAATAGCTTCTACCCACTTAGTAACATAATCAACAGCAACCAAAATATGTCTATACCCAGTAGAGGAAGGAAAAGGTCCCATGTAATCAAAACCCAAACATCAAATGGTTCAACAGCAAGTGAATAATTCATAGGCATTTCCTGACGCTTATCGATATTACCTATTCTTTGACATTCATCACAAGATCAGATGAACTTACGAGCAACCTTGAAAAGAGTAGGCCAATAAAACCCAGACTGCAATACCTTGTGAGCAGTTATGTCTCCCGCGTGATGTTTGACGGTGTCCTGGACTACGGGTTACGTACTCACCACGTCGTCTCCCAACCAGCTGGATCGGGCCGAGGACCCCCATGGCGGTTCATTTATGGGCCACTTCGGGAAGCCCATGCCGCATACAAGGAGGATTCCACAAGACTTGGCGCCCAAGACAAGGACTCCTATAAACCCTAGGCCAGGCTAGTCAATCGATAATCTAATATTCATTAGAACAATCTCATGGTAGATACATGTACTCTGTACTACACCCCCATATGAATACAATCAAAAGCAGGACGTAGGGTTTTACCTCCATCAAGAGGGCCCGAACCTGGGTAAAATCCCGTGTCCATGTTACCATCGCTCCAAGAAGCCTAGCTTAGGACCCCTACTACGAGATATGCCGGATATAGAACCGACATTGGTGCTTTCATTGAGAGCCTGCTGGCAGTCGCCACAGTGCGATGGGAATTTGGATCGTCTCCGACGTGATCTACGCATCGGAGCTGAGCTTTATGGTCGATGTCGGCATCTTTGTCGCCGGCTCGACTGGTCACCTCGGCTGGACCAAAGACTACGCTCCACGTCAGATCATCAAGATCAGACGGATACTTTCATCATCATCAGCTCAAATCTCAACCGAGACCATGGAAAAGTCGTCCATGGAGCCTGGGGGCGCATCGTCAACATTGCCCTCGTGCGATCGCATAGTTTTTTCTATACAACAGAATTGTTTTCGCTCCCACCGTCTGCTCAGGAGTCGATTTGACGAACCCTTTGGTGGAATTGTGCAGAATTGAGTATACAACAACCCTGTAAAATTTCATCGCCTTCCGATTGAGGAATCTCCGGCGATCTATGATATATCGTAGGCCTGTCGAGTCTCGACGGGAATTTGGACGAGTTTAGAGCATGGTCTCCAGAGCCTAGCTCAGAGGTTATTTGGAAGATCCAACCGTTCATCTTCTGCGGAATTTCCTTATCTACCACCTCTCAAATTTCAGCTTGATCCGACCGTTCAAACTCCGGGAACCTTCCGATTAATGCATCACTTTTCGGATCTGTTTTCTGTGCGAATGTTCATCTTTTTTCATGAACGGGATGTTGGACAACCTTTTTGGAAGAATCTCTTTCTAGGGTATTGTGTTTTGTTTCCGAACACATGCTCACAAATTTTGCTCCTTTTCGGAGGTAATCTTCACCATCATGCAGGTGTCAAACCAGCCCTTGCTCCACGTCTGCCGACCTGCGCTAGGCAAATCGTCGTTTCATCGAGCTGAGCCTAACCATATCGGATCATCAACTCGGCAAGCCGAACAAGAGTTTGGCATCACGAAGGCTAAATCATCACCAAAACCATCGCCCCATGGACTGCACGGGTCAGGCGCGCCAACTTTGCCGCTTGGTCACTTCATCAATCCGCCATTGACCGCGTCACAAGTTATGACCAGCTTCAGCATGGCCGAGCCATAGCTTCTTCAAACCGATGTCTGCCATGCCGAACTGCTTCAACATCTCGGCTGGCACGACAGGTTCAACGTCACCCTACTGACCTACTCCGTCACCTCGGCTGGACCGGGAGCTTGGCCATCTCTTAATCAACCTACTCCGGAGACTTCGGCTTCACCAGCCGACCAGCTTCGTCACGTTAGCTGGACTGGGGGCTTCGCTTCGCCGCGTCCCGGTCGAGCACGTGCACACAACATCAAGCTAGCGCTGGCACTAGTACTATTACTTGATGGAAATCCATGAACACCCACGTGTGTCTCTTTGGATTGCTACAACAAATAAACCAGGTGCTATTATTCCTACTAATTTTTTGCTTGCATTGGCTTATTTTTTCCGAGGAATATTACTCCGATTTGTTCCATCCTCTGTACACAGGACTGTCAAATGCTGGCCGCATTAACGATGGTTGGGTGATGGTTCGGTCAGTTTCCCATCTACAATTCGGCGAATGCCACATCGGAAACTACGTCTGCCCAGCGAATTTAGGCTTTGCCACGCCGACGCCCCGCATTGATGTCACTTGAAGCTACATCGGTATTACCCCAAAGAGGAAGGGATGGGGCAGCACATCGGCGGTAGGTATTTCCCTCAGATATGAAACCAAGTTTATCGAACCAGTAGGAGAACCAAGCAATACAACATAAACAACACTTGTACACAGATAACAAATCCTCGCAACCCGACGTGTAAAAGGGGTTGTCAATCCGTTTCGGGTAACAGTGCCAGAAATTGGTGCATGACGGGAAAAAGTTGTAATAGATTAAATAAATAGATCGCAAATAAAATAAAGTGCAGCAAAGTATTTTTGGATTTTTGGATTAATAGATCTAAAAATAAAAGCAAATAAAAGTAGATTGCAAAGGTAAATAATATGAGAAAGAGACCCGGGGGCCGTAGATTTCACTAGTGGCTTCCCTCTAGAAAAATAGAAAAGTGATGGGTGAACAAATTACTGTTGGGCAATTGATAGAACTTCAAATACTCATGGCGATATCGAGGCAATGATCATTATATAGGCATCACATCCAAGATTAGTAGACCGACTCCTGCCTGCATCTACTACTATTACTCCACACATCGACCGCTGATAGAGGCTAAGGTGTCCCGATGTTTCGATGAGATGGTGGCTATCGTTTTCTGTGGGAGTTGACCTTGACGATCCGACTACGAACGTGCGAGACGTCGCGCCTTAGCAATCGCTAAACCAACTTCCGAAGGTTATTCACCACGCCGGAGCACGATCAACCTGACCACGAGGGTCTGTTTCCTGCGAGCAAACGAAGAACAAGCAAGAAACTGAGATTGCAATCTGGATATTGCGAATATAAGATGAAAGCTTTATTGATCAAGGTGGGGTTCTGTGACGTCTTGGTCTGGTCGTTGGACACAAACGAAGTACGCGAAGTTGCAGCTATGGCGAACTTTTAATCTAAACAAAACCCAAAGTCTAAACGACGCCCTAAGGGCTGTATATATGGAGGAAAAGGGGGGAATTTCGTGGCCCTTGAGGGTGGGGTCCGAAACCAACCCTAACTCTTGTTTCCCCACACATACGGACTCTAAAAATAGCCTATACTTAAGTATTTCGAAATTACATGGACCTGGCCCATTAATAAGGTGACGCAGCACCTGGAATAGCCTATGGACGAATATTATGAAGTGGCATCTTGTATATTTCGTCCAAGGCTTCATGCACTCCTTATGGCGGCTTCAAAGTCCTGAAATCATCACTTGTAACTCCGTTCTTGATCCCCTTGCGCATGCCATCAACTCCATTCGTGTTCTTGCTCCAATGTTCATCCTTCTCCAAGCTAGGCCCTTCATTTGTAAGCAAAACAAATGTATCCAATTTAGGCAGCATCATAATCTCATGAACATTAGAATCATTACCAAGAAACGAAAGTACCTGGTAATTTAATTGGCGTGCGCGAGCTCTAGTAATTGGTCCAGTATATGTAAAAGTAGGGGCTGTGGGTGTAACAATGGTATTGATGTCCTCATCATCCTCCCCTTCTTGAAATGAAGTCGTCCTCGACGGAAGTGCATCTTCCTCACCCAAATAAGGCTTCAAATCTGCAATGTTAAAAGTGGGACTAACCCCAAAATCTACAGGTAGCTCAAGTTTATATGCATTATCATTTATTTTCTCTAACACCTTAAAAGGACCATCAGCACGTGGCATTAGCTTTGATTTGCGCAGATTAGGGAATCTATCTTTACGCAAATGTAACCAAACAAGATCTCCAGGCGCAAACACAACATGTTTTCTACCCTTATCTCCAGCAAGTTTATATTTAGCATTCATACACTCAATGTTTTCCTTAGTTAACTCATGCATTTTTAAAATCAATTCAGAACGTTCTTTAGCATCAAAATTAACCTTCTCTGAAGATGGAAGAGGCAACAAATCAATAGGTGCACGAGGTAGGAAACCATACACAATTTCAAAAGGGCACATCTTAGTAGTAGAATGCAATGAGCGATTATAAGCAAATTCAATATGAGGCAAGCATTCTTCCCACATTTTCTTGTTATTCTTCAAAACAGCCCTAAGCATAGTAGACAATGTTCTATTGACTACTTCAGTTTGTCCATCAGTTTGGGGGTGACAAGTAGTACTAAAAAGCAGCTTAGTCCCCAACTTAGCCCATAAACATCTCCAAAAGTGGCTAAGAAATTTAGTATCACGATCTGAAACAATAGTATTTGGCACACCATGTAAGCGAATAATTTCACGAAAGAACAAATCAGCAACATTAACAGCATCATCGCTTTTATGACATGGTATAAAGTGTGCCATTTTCGAGAACCTATCCACGACAACAAATATGCTATCCCTCCCCTTCTTTGTTCGAGGTAAACCTAAAACAAAGTCCATAGATATATCCTCCCAAGGAACACTAGGTACAGGCAAAGGCATATATAAACCATGAGGATTGAGTCGTGACTTAGCTCTTTGACATGTAGTGCAGCGAGCAACAAAACGCTCAACATCCCGTCTCATCTTTGGCCAAAAGAAATGTGTAGCAAGTATATCCTCCGTCTTCTTGACGCCAAAGTGTCCTCATCAACCGCTATCCAGCATGCATCTAGTGTATTAAATTCATGGAGAAGTGGAGTGATGAAATAAGAATGATGACATGATGTAGACAAGATCTACCTATGTAGATATAGACCCCATCATTTTATTCTTAGGAGCGACGATACATACTTGTCGGTTCCCTTTCTGTCACTGGGATCAAGCACCGTAAGATCGAACCCACTACAAAGCACCTCTTCCCATTGAAGATAAATAGATCAAGTTGTCCAAACAAAACCCAAATATCGGAGAAGAAATACGAGGCTATAAGAGATCATGCATAAAAGAGATCAAAGAAACTCAAATACGTTCATGGATATAAAAAGATAGATCTGATCATAAACTCAAAGTTCATCGATCCCAACAAACACACCGCAAAAAGAGTTACATCGTATGGATCTCCAAGAGACCATTGTATTGAGATTCAAGAGAGAGAGAGATGAAGCCATCTAGCTCCTAAGTATGGACCCAAAGGTCTACAAAGAACTACTCACACATCATCGGAGAGGCACCAATGGAGGTGGTGAACCCCATCCGAGATGGTGTCTAGATTGGATCTGGTGGTTCTGGACTCTGCGGCAGCTGGATCAATATTTCATCGACTCCCCTAGGGTTTTGGGAATATTGGGGTATTTATAGAGCAACTAGGCGGTCTGGGGGCACCCGAGGAGGGCACAACCCACCAGGGCGCCTGGGCCTCCTGGCGCGGCCTGGTGGGTTGTGCCTCCCTCAGGACACCCCCCAGGCATAGCCAGGGCCCGTTGTGTTCCTTCTGGCCCATAAAAATTCTTCGTAAAGTTTCGCGGCATTTGGACTCCGTTTGATATTGATTTTCTGTGATGTAAAAAAACATGGAAAAACAACAAGTAGCACTTGGCACTATGTCAATAGGTTAGTACCAAAAAATGATATGAAATGATTATAAAGCATCCAAGATTGATAATATAATAGCATGGAACAATCAAAAATTATAGATATGTTGGAGACGTATCAGCATCCCCAAGCTTAACTCCTACTCGTCCTCGAGTAGGGAAGTGATAAAAACAGAATTTTTGATGTGGAATGTTGCCTAACATGTCATATCACATTTCTTTGTTTACAGCATGGACATTTGGACTTTTATATTATTCAAAGCAACAGTCTGGTTTTGACATGATAATTTAAATACTTAAGCATATCAACAAGCAACCATCTCTTTCAAAATATCAACGCTAAAATAAGCTATCCCTAGCCCATCATGCTCAATCATTGAACCATTCATGAAACACACTTGCATATTAGCTATGTCCAATACTCAAGTACGATCTTATTGCCTCCTAGTTGGTGTTTTTATAAGAGAAGATGGAGACTCAAATTCAAAAATAAAAATTTAATAAAGTAAAAGATAGGCCCTTCGCAGAGGGAAGTAGGGATTTGTAGAGGTGCCAGAGCTCAAAGCGAAAAACTTAGAGATAAAAACATTTTGGGAGGTGTATCCATCCCACCAACGAAAACGACTTAGAGTTCCCAATACTTTCCATGCTTAGATATATCATAGGCGGTTCCCAAATAGAAAATGAAGTGTATTCCTTTTTCCACCATACTTTCACTTTCCATGGCTAGCCGTATCCACGGTTTCCCTCCCTACCAACACTTTCCAAGGAATTTATTATTTTCCAACATAAAGTAAATTCATTTTTTTCATTTTGGGATTGGTCATCCCTAATACCTTTGCCTTACTCTCATGCAATGACAAGTGAATAAACACTCATCTTGAGAATAACACATCTAGCATGGAAAATATTAGCCACCCCTCACCGCTCCGCGAGCAAAACAAACACACAAAGAGAAGTTTATTTTTGAAAATTAGAGATAGCACATTCAAATTTGCTTAAAACGGCAAAAGAATACCGCATATAGGTAGATATTGTGACTCATGTGGCAAAACTGGTTTAAAGGTTTTTGGATGCACAAGTAGTGATCATACTTAGTGCAAAATGAAGGCTAGCAATAGATTGGGAAGCGACCAACCAAGAAACGAATAATCTCATAAGTGAGTATTAAGCATAACTAACACCGAATAATGCACCATAAGTAGGATATAATTCCATTGCATAACTATTGACTTTCGTGCTTGCATAGGGAATCACAAACCTTAACACCAATATTCTTACTGAAGCATAATTACTCATCAAGATGACTCACATATCACATCATCATATCTCAAAACTATTACTAAGAATCAAGTTTATTGTCCAATGATCTTCATGAAAGTTTTTATTATATCCTTCTTGGATACCTATCACTTTCGGACTAATTTTCATATGTTGCTTTCCATAAGCTCAAACGAATATAAGTGAAGATCATGAGCATAATATTTCTTTCTCTCAAAGTAATTTGAATTTCTTGAAAATTTTACTAACTCTCAAATAAATCTAAGTGAATCAAGAGAGCATTTCTTCAAAAATACTAAAGCACACCGTGGTCAAAAACATATAAGTGAAGCACTAGAGCAAGTCCATAGCTCATAAAAAATTTAAGTGAAGCATAGAGAGCAATTATAACAAGTCATGACCTAATTTTGGCTCTCTCAAATAGGTGTGTCCAGCAAGGGATCAAAACTTAAAACACAAAATAAAACAAGCAAAGACTCATATCATACAAGACGCTCCAAGCAAAACACATAGTATGTGACGAATAAAAATATAGTTTCGAGTAAAATACTGATGGTCGTTAGAAGATAGAGGGGATGCCACTCGGGGGCATTCCCAAGCTTACTTGGTTGCTCATTTTTGGATAATATCTTGGGATGTCGGGGCATCCCCAAGCTTAGGCTCTTCTACTCCTTATTCCTTCATCCATCATAAGATAACCCAAAACTTGAAAAATTCAATCACACAAAACTCAACAAAACCTTCATCAGATCCGTTAGTATAAGAATAATAAATCACTATTATAAGTGCTATATAAAACAAATTATTTTGTTCTTGTATTATATCTACTGTATTCCAACTTTTCTATGGAAAAAACTCATCAAAGAAAAACAATAGAGCCATTAGAATAAGCACACAACACAAAGAAAACAAAATCTGTCAAAACAGAACAGTATGTAGCAATCTGACTATTTAGAATATTTCTGTAACTCCAAAAATTCTAAAAAATTAGGGAGACCTGAGTAATTTGTATATTGATCTACTGCAAGTGGAATGGTTATTTTATCTATCTCTGTTAAAAAATGAAAATTATTTTCGTGAGCGCAAAAGTTTCTGTTTTTTCCAGCAAGATCAAACAACCACCCAGGAAGGTCCTAAAGGCTTTACTTGGCACAAACACTAATTAGAACATAAAAAACACAACCATAACAGTAGCATAATTGTGCTAACACTCAAAAACAGGAAGAAAAAATAAAAAATAAGTTTTATTCATTGGGTTGCCTCCCAACAAGCACTATAGTTTTACGCCCTTAGCTAGGCATAAAGCAATATCTAAGTTTTGTCATCCTTCTTCTTAACTTTCTTAGAGGTGCTTTCATCATGGGGTTTTGTAAACACAAAATAAAACATATTATCCATATAAACCTTAGCGTTCCTAAGTTGATGTTCTCATAACCTCTTTGATTTCCCGCAACAATCCAAGAGTAATGTTGAATAACATTATTGAAAACTTGTTGGATTATATCTAGAACGGGGACTTCCTTTCTGAGATTCTCATCAAAGATTTTATTACCCCCCAGCAAATGTCTTAAAGCATAATCACTATTGTAAAGAATTTCATCTATCGTTGGTTTTTCATGATTCATACCATAAAAATCAATAATTTCCCTAGCTTCCCGTATTATGTAGTCAAACTCATTCATAAGAAGGAGAGTGGCTAACTTTTTAGCCCTAGGATTCTTTATAATGGGAAGCTCAAGAAACAATCTTTGCAAAGTAGGATGGGTACGAATAAATTTACTTTCAAGTTTCAGAACTAGTGCTGAAATAGCATCAGCATAAGCCCTAGTAGTTTTAAGTATAGGAGCATCATCAAGACTTAGCTTCCCAACACAATTGAAAAATTCTTGGATACACTCTTTTCCCATAACGTTCGCTTGCCCCAAGATAAAAGATTTAGCATCCAGATTGCACGTACGTCCAATCTTAGGAGTTAGGCCATCATATGTTGGTGCCATACCGAAATCACTCATGATTGCAAGCAAAGGATAGATCTGACAAGAAAACGACGATCGGAAAAGAGGGGCAGATAAAATGGCAAATTTTTTGAAGTGGGGAGAGGAAAACGAGATGCAGAACCTGGTATATGTTGAAGATCCTCCCCGGCAACGGCGCCAAAAATTCCTTTTGGTGTCTCTTGAAGCTATGTCAGTATTTCCCCAAAGAGGAAGGGATGATGCAGCAAAGTGGCGGTAGGTATTTCCCTGAGATATGAAACCAAGGTTATCGAACCAGTAGGATAACCAAGCAACACAACGTAAACAACCCCTGCACACATAAAACAAATCCTCGCAACCCGACGTGTTAAAGGGGTTGTCAATCCCTTTCGGGTAACGATGCCAGAAATTGGTGCGTGACGGGAAAAAGTTGTAATAGATTGAATAAATAGATCACAAGTGAAATAAAGTGCAGCAAAGTATTTTTGGATTTTTGGACTAATAGCTCTGAAAATAAAAGAAAATAAAGTAGATCGCAAAGGCAAATCATATGAGAAAGAGACCCGGGGGCCGTAGATTTCACTAGTGGCTTCTCTCTAGAAAAATAGCAAAGCGATGGGTGAACAAATTACTATTGGGCAATTGATAGAAATTCAAATACTCATGGCGATATCGAGGCAACGATCATTATATAGGCATCACATCACTGGTAGAAAAAGGGCCTGTTGTCCCGGTTCGTAAGGGCCTTTTGTCCCGGTTCTGGAACCGGGACTAAAGGGTCGGTACTAATGCCCTGTCCCTTTAGTCCCGGTTCAATCCAGAACCGGGACAGATGGGCCTCCACGTGGCCTGTGCGCGGAGCCCAGGCAGGAGACCCTTTGGTCCCGGTTGGTGGCACCAACCGGGACCAATAGGCATCCACGCGTCAGCATTTCTGTGGTTGGGGTTTTTGGTTTTTTTTTGAAAGGGAGGGGGGTTTGGGGGTTTGGGGGGGTTAATTTAGGTGTTTCATATATTGTGTTAGCTAGCTATAATTAATAGAGAGAAGTGTCCTCTCTTATGTCCGTGCTTGGTCGACGCTACGTACTATACATACGTATAGAGAGGACTAGACACGCTAGCTAGCTAGTCAGCAAACGAAGGAAACAGAAGATCGTCATGAACATATATGCATACAGAGAGAAGTGATATCGACCACCTCTCCTTCTCCGAGAGATTGGTCGAACAACAAGTTCTCGTATATCTATCCGACACTACCGGCTACATATATACAATAATTATCTCTTACAAATATAATCATATGGACTCAGGGTCCACATAGTATTCTCCGTCTTCAGGGATCACGTGGTCAAGAAAGAATGCCGCCAATTCCTCTTGAATTGCTCGCATGCGAGCTGGTGCTAGGAGTTCATCCCGCTTCCGAAACATCTAATTTAAAGAAGGGGGTCAATACATATATATGAATGAATGAAACTCAACACAAATGATGGTAATAAAATAAAATTGTGAATGTTGTTATTTACGTACTTCATATTGTTCGTCAGTGTAGCCCCGCTCACATGTCGTGTGGCGGATGGACTCGCAAACGTAGTATCCATAGAAATCATTCCCTTGTTCCTGCCACAACCACTTTACAAGAAACAGAGGCCAATCAAACTGATAAGCAAGAATGCCAAATGGTATTAATGAAACTAGCGCTTGAATGACTAGTAGATGCGCGGAACTTGCTACTATAGTACTTACTTTCGGGTGTCTAAATTGCAGCTCCTTCGGCAGTCCCGGAGCTTTTCTGGTGAATTTTCTCCAAACCCTGCCGGACAAAGAAAACAATTACTTGATATATCAGGAAATGAACAAAGTTGCTGATATGGTGGATAATGATCGATTTAACTTACTTCTCGAGTATTTGAGTCATGTCTGCATAGTCCTGGGGATCTTTTCGTCTTGAGTCTAAGACGGTTACTAGTCCCTGCTCAAGCTTAATCTCTAGGAGAATATAGTGGAAACTGCACACGCATGCATAACTCATCAATTACATTACTATAACCTTGACTAATATATAAAGGAAACCGAATACGCACAAGATAGTAACACTCACTTGAAGTTGTAAGGAAAGAGTATTATATCTTTGTTTTCATTTACTACCAACGATCGTAACAAGTTGGCCTCGGTAGCTGCGGCATGAAATTTACCTGAGTTGCATCTATGAGATATGTGTTAATGAACCCAATATCACCGACTTGTCTTTTCTTCAATTCGGCGATCTTCAATCTGCATAATATAGTGAGGATGATTATAAATACATGCAATGAAAGAGCTGAGCTATATAGAGAGACTTAATGACAGAAGTAGTACTACTTACAGACAGTAGTAGGCGACCGTTGTTTTATCGAGGGCCAATTGATTGAAAAACTGGTAGAACTCCTCAAATGGAACAGGCAACCATTCAATTCCAACGAGGTCATGCTCCTTTTTAACTTTCACATACAAAGTACTCCTCCCCCCAGAGTCTCTGCAGATTTTCAAGAACCAATCATGCAATCTTCGCATCATCGTTGATAGAGATCTTTCATCTTTTACGAGAGGCTTCCCGTACTCGTATCTTTGTATCTGCACCTCCATGGGTTCATAATGTACATCATCGGGCAGGTAATCTGCAAGATTGCTATAACCGGGCACCATCCTCGGATCATTAGCGACGTTGTGGCTAGGCACCTTGAGCGGGGGGCATGATTGCTTCGCTTGTTCACCGAGCTGGGTAATTTGTTTCCCAGCTCGTCGTTCTTTCAGCCTTTGATCACTGACAGTACTTCCCGACCGCTCCGCTTCGGCAAATTCTTTTCCAATAATGCGCTCATAGTTTCCTTTCGGCGGAGACTTGGGTGGTTTTGTCAGGGCAGCCAGAGTGCGCTTTGCTTTCACCGGATCTACCTTCTCCTCCGGAAGTGGATGTCTCTTTGCTTTCAACCCTTGAAACCAGTCATCGACTTCAGTTCGTGCGATCTCGGCGTTCTCCTCCGGGGTCCTCTCGTATGGTAACTTCTTTGGAGTCTTCAGAGAAGGACCGAATCTGTATGTCCTCCCGCCTCTGGCTGTACTGCTAGACGCCGGCCGAGCAGACGGAGCGGTTGTCTTCTTTACTTGCCTACGAGGCGGAGGAGAAGGACTACGACGCGCCGGAGCAGCCGGAGTGGCGGCAGGTCTCTTCCGCCCTTGCTGACGAGGCGGAGAAGGAGGAGGCTGGCTGCTCGGGCGCGTCGGCGCAGGCGGAGAAGGAGGCGGAGTGCCGCCACGCGCTGGAGAAGGAGCCGGTCGAGTGCCCTGATCGTCACTCGCCGGAGGAGGAGGCGGTGGAGGAGGCGGAGTGCCCTGACTCACCGGAGGAGGAGGCGGTGGAGGAGGCGGAGTGCCCTGACTTGCCGGAGGAGGAGGGTGAGGCGGAGGCATCCAGTTCGGAAGGTTGATGAGCTCCTTCCGCCATAGGCACGGAGTCTTCAGAGCAGACCCCAGCCTAGTCTCCCCTTCACCGGTAGGGTGGTCAAGCTGGAGGTCCTCAAATCCCTCCATTATTTCATCCACCATCACCCTAGCATATCCTTCTGGAATCGGTCGGCAGTGAAAAGTTGCGCCGGGTTCAGTAGGATAAACAGAGCCAATAGCCGCCTTAACCTTCAAATTCATCCATTGCGTCATAAGGTGGCAATTTTGAGACTCCGTGATAGCATCCATGGGATAGCTGGCAGGAGCCGTCAAGGCATGCTCCGGCTGAAGCAGCTCGGTGGAAGCCACGCTGCTTCTCCGCTGAGATGGCGGGGTAGCTTCAGGGGAAGCTTCGGCAGTACGTTTGCTCCGATTTGCTTCTCGTTCCTCTATCGCTTGTACCCTTGCTTGCAGCGCCTGCATTTGGGTCTCTTGCACTTTTTTCCTCCTCTCATGGGATTTGTAACCGCCTGCATCCGGAAACCCAACCTTCCATGGAATGGAGCCTAGCGTGCCTCGTGTCCGTCCAGGGTGCTCAGGATTCCCGAGGGCCATTGTGAGCTCGTCATTCTCTCTATCTGGAAAGAACGTCCCTTGCTGCGCTGCTTCGATATAGTGTTGAAGCTTCCTGACTAGTATGTCCATTTGATCGTTCGTCCAAATGCACTTCCCTATTATAGGGTCCAAGGTTTCGCCAGCCCCGAAGAACCAAGTCCGGCAACGGTCTGGCCAGTTAATTGTCTCTGGTTCGATCCCTTTATCAACCAGATCATTCTCAGTCTTGGCCCACTTAGGCCGGGCTACGAGGTAGCCACCTGACCCCGTGCGATGGTGATGCTTCTTCTTCGCAGCATTTTGCTTGTTTGTCGCCGACATCTTCTTACTCTTTTCCGATGTCTTGTGGGCCACAAATGCGGGCCAGTGATCTCTGATCTTCTCATATCTGCCCTTGAATTCTGGTGTCTCATTATTTTCGACAAACTTATTCAGCTCTTTCTTCCACCTCCTGAATAGTTCTGCCATCCTCTTAAGAGCAAAAGACTTGATTAATTGCTCTTTAACTGGCTTCTCTGGATTATCCTCTGGCGGTAGGGTGAAATTTGACTTCAGCTCGGTCCAAAGATCATTTTTCTGCATATCATTGACATAAGACACCTCAAGGTTTTCTGTAGCCGGCTTAAACCATTGCTGGATGCTGATCGGGATCTTGTCCCTAACCAAAACCCCGCACTGAGCAACAAATGCGCTCTTTGTCCGAAGGGGTTCAATTGGTTGGCCGTCGGGCGCGATTGCTATGATCTCAAACAGGGGTGCAGGGGGCGCGGCACGGGAGGGGTTGTGCTCACAGGGGGGCGGCGACGGCGAAGGCGATCAGCCTGACGGCGTCGGTGGCGGCAGCGACAGCGGAGGCGTGCAGCCTGACGGCGTCGGTGGCGATGGCTACGAGGAGGAGCAGGGGCGTCGGGCGGCGACGGCGACGAGGAGGAGCAGGGGGCGTCGGGGGAGAAGTGGGTGATTTGGTTGAAAACTGCTAAGTGCTGTATATATATAGCAAGAGCATTGGTCGCAGTTCGTGAAATCAACCGGGACTAAGCAGTTCGTGCCCAAAGAATCAACCGGGACTAAAGAGGGGCATTGGTCACGGTTCGTGCCACCAACCGGGACCAAAGGCCTTGTGCTGCCCCGCGCCCAAATGTTTAGTCCCACCTCGCTGGTTGAGAGGGAGCCGCACCTGTTTATAAGGTGCGGTGCGCCTTTCCTCTCGAGCTCCTCTCTAAAGCAGGCTTTCGGGCCTAACTGTGCAATCTATGCCTGTGGGCCTACTGGGCTTCCCGCGGGCCTGAATCCTGGCCCATGGTAGGGTTTCTAGTCGTATTCAGGCCATCGGTGCCCAGTAGGTGGCACTTTTTTTGTTTTTTTGTTTTTTTTGTTTCTACTTACAACAAAATACTTATTGTTGCTATATTTAATTTTTTTTCCAGTTTTTTTGTTTTTTTTCTGCATTATTTATTTTCTTTTGTTTTTTGCTTTATTTTTTAATCCTTTTTGCTTTTAGTTTTAGAAAAATTATAAACTTTCTATTAGTGCCATTAGTTTTCAAATTTCAAAACACTTTTTTTGTTTTTTTGTTTTCTTTGTTGCTTTATTTATTTTATTTTGTTTCTACTTACAACAAAATACTTATTGTTGCTATTTTTATTTTTTTCCAGTTTTTTTGTTTTGTTTTCTGTATTATTTATTTTCTTTTGTTTTTTACTTTATTTTTTAATTTTTTTTGCTTTTAGGTCAGCAAAATTATAAACTTTCTGTTGCTTTATTTATTTTATTTTGTTTCTACTTACAACAAAATACTTATTGTTGCTATTTTTTCCAGTTTTTTTGTTTTGTTTTTTGCTTTATTTTTTTATTCTTTTTGCTTTTAGTTTTAGAAAAAATATAAACTTTCTGTTAGTGCCATTATAAACTTTTTACTTTTAATTTGAATTCTTTGAAAATTGTTTAAATCACAAGTTTGTGATTAACTTACTAAAGAATGAGAATAGATGCGCTTATAGGGAAAATTCAACCTAAATTCCTAGTAAATTTCTATGAATTTCAGAGAAATTCACTATGAATTTAGGTTAAACTTTTCTCTATTAGGGCATCTATTTTCACTTTGAGAGGAGCTCAACAAGGCAGAGAGGGAAGGGCTTATAAACTGGTGTGAGCCCCCTTTGGTTGGCGAGGTGGGACTAAACTCTGCCCGCAACGAGGACCAACCCTTTAGTCCTGGTTTGTGGCACAAACCGGGACTAATGGTCATGGGCCAGGGGCGAGGAGCAAAATTATAAACTTTCTGTTAGTGCCATTAGTTTTAGAAAGTTGAAAGTTGAAAGTTGGCATGGGCCAGGGACTAATGGTCATGGTATTACGAGGGCCGAACCATAAGACATGAAAGCATTTCAGATGAACTCTGAAAATGTTGAAAGTTGGCATGGTAACATAATTTCACCCACATAGCATGTGCATGTACAAAACGGACAATGGTAGCATGTTCGTGTGTTACAAAGTTGGCATGGTATCATCATAATAGTTGCGGGAGAAAGTCTTCACTTTTTCTTCGCTTGTGTCATTTGCTTATTGCGCCGTAACCATGGATAATCTTCATTGTTTATCAGGATGCTTGGGTCAGCCTTGACATTGAAGGGAGGAATTTCATGAAACTTTTCATAATCTTCAGACATGTCTGTCTTGCCGTCCACTCCCAGGATGTCCCTTTTTCCTGAAAGAACTATGTGGCGCTTTGGCTCATCATATGATGTATTCGCTTCCTTATCTTTTCTTTTTCTCGGTTTGGTAGACATGTCCTTCACATAGATAACCTGTGCCACATCATTGGCTAGGACGAACGGTTCATCAGTGTACCCAAGATTTTTCAGATACACTGTTGTCATTCCGTATTGTGGGTCTACCTGTACCCCGCCGCCTAACAGATTGACCCATTTGCACTTAAACAAAGGGACCTTAAAATTAGGTCCATAGTCAAGTTCCCATATGTCCACTATGTAACCATAATATGTGTCCTTTCCGCTCTTGGTTGCTGCATCAAAGCGGACACCGCTGTTTTGGTTGGTGCTCTTTTGATCTTTGGCGATCGTGTAAAATGTATTCCCATTTATCTTGTATCCTTTGTAAGTCAATACAGTCAAAGATGGTCCCCTGGACAACAAGTACAACTCATCACAAATAGTGTTGTCACCTCTGAGATGTGTTTCCAACCAACTGCTGAAAGTCCTGATGTGTTCACATGTAATCCAGTCGTCGCACTGCTCCGGGTGTTTGGAGCGCAGACTGTTCTTGTGTTCATCGACATACGGGGTCACCAAGGTAGAGTTCTGTAGAACTGTGTAGTTTGCTTGAGACCAAGAATATCCGTCCCTGCATATTATTGAGTCTCTTCCAAGAGTGCCTTTTCCAGTCAGTCTCCCCTCATACCGCGATTTAGGGAGACCTATCTTCTTAAGGCCAGGAATGAAGTCAACACAAAACCCGATAACATCCTCTGTTTGATGGCCCATGGAGATGATTCCTTCTGGCCTAGCGCGGTTACAGACATATTTCTTTAGGACTCCCATGAACCTCTCAAAGGGGAGCATATTGTGTAGAAATACGGGCCCCAAGATGACAATCTCGTCGACTAGATGAACTAGGATGTGCGTCATGATATTGAAGAAGGATGGTGGGAACACCAGCTCGAAACTGACAAGACATTGCGCCACATCACTCCTTAGCCTTGGTACGATTTCTGGATCGATCACCTTCTGAGAGATTGCATTGAGGAATGCACATAGCTTCACAATGGCTAATCGGACGTTTTCCGGTAGAAGCCCCCTCAATGCAACCGGAAGCAGTTGTGTCATAATCACGTCGCAGTCATGAGACTTTAGGTTCTGAAACTTTTTCTCTGGCATATTTATTATTCCCTTTATATTCGACGAGAAGTCAGTCGTGACCTTCATACTGAGCAGGCATTCAAAGAAGATTTCTTTCTCTTCTTTCGTAAGAACGTAGCTGGTAGGACCTTTATACTGCTTCGGAGGCATGCCATCTTTTTCGTGCAAACGTTGCAGGTCCTCCCGTGCCTCAGGTGTATCTTTTGTCTTCCCATACACGCCCAAGAATCCTAGCAGGTTCACGCAAAGGTTCTTCGTCACATGCATCACGTCGATTGAGGAGCGGACCTCTAGGTCTTTCCAGTAGGGTAGGTCCCAAAATATAGATTTCTTCTTCCACATGGGTGCATGTCCCTCAGCGTCATTCGGAACAGCTAGTCCACCGGGACCCTTTCCAAAGATTACGTAGTGTAAATCATTGACCATAGCAAGCATGTGATCACCGGTGCACATGGCGGGCTTCTTCCGGTGATCTGCCTCGCCTTTGAAATGCTTGCCTTTCTTTCGACATTGATGGTTGGTCGGAAGAAATCGACGATGGCCCAGGTACACATTCTTCCTGCATTTGTCTAGGTATATACTTTCAGTGTCATCTAAACAGTGCGTGCATGCGTGGTATCCTTTGTTTGTCTGTCTTGAAAGGTTACTGAGAGCGGGCCAATCGTTGATGGTCACGAACAGCAACGCCTTAAGGTTAAATTCCTCCTGTCTATGCTCATCCCACGTACGTACACCGTTTCTATTCCACAGCTGTAAAAGTTCTTCAACTAATGGCCCTAGGTACACATCAATTTCGTTGCCGGGTTGCTTAGGGCCTTGGATGAGAACTGGCATCATAATGAACTTCCGCTTCATGCACATCCAAGGAGGAAGGTTATACATACATAGAGTCACGGGCCATGTGCTGTGATTGCTGCTCTGCTCCCTGAAAGGATTAATGCCATCCACGCTTAAAGCAAACCATACATTCCTTGGGTCCTTTGCAAACTCATCCCAGTACTTTCTCTTGATTTTTCTCCACTGCGACCCATCAGCGGGTGCTCTCAACTTCGCATCTTTCTTTCGGTTCTCACTGTGCCATCGCATCAACTTGGCATGCTCTTCGTTTCTGAACAGACGTTTCAACTGTGGTATTATAGGAGCATACCACATCACCTTCGCAGGAACCCTCTTCCTGGGGGGCTCGCCGTCAACATCACCAGGGTCATCTCGTCTGATCTTATACCTCAATGCACTGCATACCGGGCATGCATTCAGATCCTTGTATGCACCGCGGTAGAGGATGCAGTCATCAGGGCATGCATGTATCTTCTCCACCTCCAATCCTAGAGGGCATACGACCTTCTTTGCTGCGTATGTACTGTCGGGCAATTCGTTATCCTTTGGAAGCTTCTTCTTCAATATTTTCAGTAGCTTCTCAAATCCTTTGTCAGCCACAGCATTCTCTGCCTTCCACTGCAGCAATTCCAGTACGGTACTGAGCTTTGTGTTGCCATCTTCGCAATTGGGGTATAACCCTTTTTTGTGATCCTCTAACATGCGATCGAACTTCAGCTTCTCCTTTTGACTTTCGCATTGCGTCCTTGCATCGACAATGACCCGGCGGAGATCATCATCATCGGGCACATCGTCTGGTTCCTCTTGATCTTCAGCAGCTTCACCTGTTGCAGCATCATTGGGCACATCGTCTGGTTCCTCTTGATCTCCACCAGCTTCCCCCGTTGCAGCATCACCGTATTCAGGGGGCACATAGTTGTCATCGTACTCTTCTTCTTCGCCGTCTTCCATCATAACCCCTATTTCTCCGTGCCTCGTCCAAACATTATAGTGTGGCATGAAACCCTTGTAAAGCAGGTGGGAGTGAAGGATTTTCCGGTTAGAGTAAGACCTTGTATTCCCACATTCAGTGCATGGACAACACATAAAACCATTCTGCTTGTTTGCCTCAGCCGCATCGAGAAACTCATGCACGCCCTTAATGTACTCTCGGGTGTGTCTGTCACCGTACATCCATTGTCGGTTCATCTGCATGCATTATATATAATTAAGTGTCCAAATTAATAGAAGTTCATCATCACATTAAAACCAAAGTGCATACATAGTTCTCATCTAACAACATATAGCTCTCCAGAGCATCTAATTAATTAAACCATACATTGAAACTATGTACAACATTTCAATGTGAAAACAAATGCGATGATAATCGCAGCCAAGGTAACAATTGATCCAACGGCATAATGATACCAAGCCTCAGTATGAATGGCATATTTTCTAATCTTTCTAATCTTCAAGCGCATTGCATCCATCTTGATCTTGTGATCATCGACGACATCCGCAACATGCAACTCCAATATCATCTTCTCCTCCTCAATTTTTTTTTATTTTTTCCTTCAACAAATTGTTTTCTTCTTCAACTAAATTTAACCTCTCGACAATAGGGTCGGTTGGCATTTCCGATTCACATACATCCTACATAAATAAAATCTATGTCACGTTGGTCGGCATAATTTTCATAAACAATAAATGAACCAATAGTTATAAAGATAATATATATACCACATCCGAATCATTGACAGGACGAGGGCCGACGGGGGCGGATACCAAAACCATCGCACTATATAAGATGCAATAATAAAAGTAAGAAAATAATACAAGTATCTATGTAAACATACAAGTAAGAATATTTTTCCTTTCAGAAAGAACATAAAACAAGAGGCTCACCATGGTGGTGCCGGCGATGAGCTCGGCGCGGGTGATCGACGACGGTGAAGACGGGAACGGGGCGTGACGGACCGCTAAACCTAGACAAATATTATGGAAAATGGAGCTTGGAGGTCGAGCTTGGAGAGGAGAAAGCTTAAGTAGTGTGGCTCGGGCATTCCATCGAACACCTTGTGTGCATAGGAGGTGAGCTAGAGCACCACCAAGCCCTCTCCCCCTCGGCCAGAGAAAAACAGAGCACTGGGGTGCTCTGCTCGCGAGCGAGGGGTATATATAGGCACCTCATTGGTCCCGGTTGGTGACATGAGCCGGGACTAAAGGGGAGCCTTTGGTCCCGGTTCAAGCCACCAACCGGGACCAATGGTGGTGGGCCAGGAGCGAGGCCCATTGGCCCCGGTTCATCCCACCAACTGGGACCAAAAGGTCCAGATGAACCGGGACCAATGGCCCACGTGGCCCGGCCGGCCCCCTGGGCTCACGAACCGGGACCAATGCCCACATTGGTCCTGGTTCTGGACTGAACCGGGACTAATGGGCTGACCCGGCCTGGACCAAAGCCCTGTTTTCTACTAGTGCATCCAAGATTAGTAGACCGACTCCTGCCTGCATCTACTACTATTACTCCACACATCGACCGCTATCCAGCATGCATGCATCTAGTGTATTAAATTCATGGAGAAGTGGATTGATGCAATAAGAATGATGACATGATGTAGACAAGATCTACCTATGTAGATATAGACCCCATCGTTTTATCCTTAGGAGCGACGATACATACGTGTCGGTTCCCTTTCTGTCACTGGGATCAAGTACCGTAAGATCGAACCCACTACAAAGCACATCTTCCCATTGCAAGATAAATAGATCAAGTTGGCCAAATAAAACCCAAATATCGGATAAGAAATACGAGGCTATAAGAGATCAAAGAAACTCAAATACTTCCATGGATATAAAATCTGATCATAAACTCAAATGTCATCGATCCCAACAAACACTCCGCAAAAAGAGTTACATTATATGGATCTCCAAGAGACCATTGTATTGAGAATCAAGAAAGAGAGAGAGAGAGAGAGATCAAGCCATCTAGCTACTAAGTACAGACCCGAAGGTGTACAAAGAACTACTCACGCATCATCGGAGAGGCACCAACGGAGGTGGTGAACCCCATCCGAGATGGTGTCTTTATTGGATCTGGTGGTTCTAGACTCTGCGGCGGCTGGATATATATTTCGTCGACTCCCTAGGGTTTTGGGAATATTGGGGTATTTATATAGCAAAGAGGCGGTCCAGGGGGACCCGAGGTGGGCACAACCCACCAGGGCGCGCATGGGCCTCCTGGCGCGCCCTGGTGGGTTGTGCCTCCCTCGGGGCACCCCCAGGCGCAACCAGGGCCCGTTGTGTTCCTTCCAGCCCATAAAAATTCTTCGTAAAGTTTCATGGCATTTGGACTCCATTTGATATTGATTTTCTGCGATGTAAAAAAACATGGAAAAAACAGCAACTGGCACTTGGCACTATGGCAATAGGTTAGTACCAAAAAATGATATAAAATGACTATAAATGATTATGAAACATCCAAGATTGATAATATAATAGCATGGAACAATAAAAAATTATAGATACATTGGAGACGTATCGCGCATCGACATTGGCTTCGACGCTAGGCCACATCTCTTTCAAAATTAATTGCATAAATTAATTATGCAAGGATTTTTCATATATTTATATTATTATTTTTGGACTGCACTATTTTACAGGGGTAGGTAATCGACTTCGACTGCGTCACGCGGTCACTTCATCAAGCGGACGTCATCGTCCCAATCGGCATAAATCGGCTCACGTGATCACCTTGTTGGTCAAATTGCCATACCGACATGTTCAATTGCCTTGGGGATTTCGGCATCGCTGAGAGAGCTCTACCTCATCGAGTGTTCGGCACACGGGCCATATTTCTTTTGTTACTCGCTTTGCATAAATTATCAATTCTGCAACAAAATTTTTATTTTTTTTATTAATATTATCTTTGGCTTGCACTATTTTCTGTGTACAGGTAAATGATCCGGGTTGGGCAGCGCTGTCACCACGGCGTACCGACGTACCATGCCACCTCGGCTGGACCGGTGGCTTCGTCATCACTTCATTACACCATGCCGGGGACTTTGGCATCATACTGCCGGCCTGCTCTGTCACCTCGGTCGGACTGGGGGTTCCACCTCGCCACATTGGTCGTGCAATGTCACCACTTCGGAATGCCGAGCTCTTTGCTCTGCCCCCTCTGGACTGGCTTGGGGGCTGGGACCTCGTCCCGTCGTAAGCTCGGGCTGCACATCGACACTGAGCTCATTAACCAGCTAAGTCGCTTCCATGCTCAGTTTTTTATTCTCATTTGGTTTGACCAAACTTTATATTTATGTTAAACAAAAAACTTAGTTTGTGAAAAACACTTCCTTTACCCATGTTAACTTGGGTCTCTTAAATTTGTACGAGCCGTTCTATAATAATTGTTTTCTTCCTTGTCGTTGCAAAGTCTTTTTCTACCACTCCTTTCTCGACTCGAGTGTGTGGTTAATAGTCGGATAGCCTGTTTTCTCTCTAATGCCGCTCGAGTTTAGTTTGCTAAACTGGCCAAACAAGCAGTACTCCGCCTTCGGGATAGGAGGTTGCAGCCGTAGGCTGACCCGCTTGAAGTCTTAAGATCTGACGTGTCATATTAATGCATGATTGAAGCACAAAAATAAGACCAATTTTCGGTTTGGCACCAAATGACTTGATTTAGTTCGGGCATAAAGGTTTTACTGAAGTTTTTGTTTTTCCAAGTCTATGGCACTTTTAAACTATGTTTATGTTTCCAGCATAAGTCTCGCAGTGTAACACCGGACACCTTTAGAGATTCGGCAATAACATTCTAGGATATTCCTATATATGCATCGGTTTCGAATTGTACCTTCGGTCAATAGTTGGGTTGCCCGGATCCTGTGCTTGCCTCCTATGTTTCGCTTTGTTCGGCTAGATGTGCAAAGGGAGAACCACTGCGATTGTGCTTCTAGCTCGAATGGTTAAGCACCTCAATGGAGAAAGCCGAAAACTGACTGTCACAATGGGCGTAAACTGGTTAGCGATCCGATGACGGTGTCAGACTATAGATCGATACTGATTACCTGTGTTAAACGATGGGCCTTTCATAACACGCGAAGTGTTAAGGGCTAGAGTTCGGTCAGTGCCGAACACTAACCAGGGGATCGTAGCTAGCTTCCCCAGTTTAAAGCTCCTATGACTAAGTGAAAGTTATAAGGCCCGCATATGTGACTGCCTTCTTTCTGCTAACACAACCTCCTCCAGGCAACGAGATATCGGCTAAGGGTTGTCTTGTTACTGCAGAAACACCCTGCGTAGTATCTACAAAGGGGTAGAAGCCGATGATGGGCCACTTTCAACTGATAAACGGCCGCAACGGAGTCAAAATAAACATATATCATCAGTGTTTGTATTCGGTATAGAAGCATTGCCTTTTGTAATTATCGCTATAAAGCCATAAAATATGCATCAAATTTGACTTAAGATTTTGGCCAAGCTGGGTTGCCTGGCTCATGTGTTTAACCCTACGTTCTCGATTGTTCGGCTAGGGGGTAAAGGGAGCACCTTTGTGATGGTTACTACCGGGTCATCCGGATTAGTACCTCAGACTGGGTGAAGCCAAAAGCTAGCTATCTTTAGAATATAATTGGTCGGCAACGACAGAAGTGAAAATTTCGATTCATTAAGGCCATAGAGTTCAGGAACTTTCCCCACACCAAATCCTCGATATTTTCCTCCCACATTAATCGGTGGTGAGGTTTCATGATCATGATCAGCATGACAACCCAAAGAAAGGAACCGATAGCAGGACTATTTTCTTTGGAAGATGTTTCTTATGTTAGAAAGTAATATAACATAACTCTCTGTGTACCTTTGTTTATAAAACCATATGGCCAAATTGCCTTGTTTGTCATAAATCTTTGCCCTTATAAAGGCTTTATAAAGTAGGACAAACACTCCCCGGCTACTGGCCGAGGAGGTTGAAGCCGATGGTCGGTCATCAAAGTTTTGTACAATGCAGATCCAAGCATTAATAATGTAGAGTGCTTGGATACGTAGAATCATTACACATAATTTCTGATTTTATTCCGGATATCGATCCTTAATTAGGCCACCTATGCCCACATTAAGGCTCGGGGGCTATTGAGCTTCGGGCTTATCATTTACTAATATTGAAGGGGCACATTGATCCCCTGATCTGGTGTTGCCACCCGACCAGTGTCTCGGGGGCTACTGCATTACCTATTCAATACAGAAAATTCAAAGTGCTCAGTGTTCAGCTTGACCGAACTATGGGCAAACGCGTCTACGGACAACAATAGGTACCATCTGGGACTTATCCGGCATCAAGCTAATATATTACAGTGACTTCTCAAAACCCTCTCTCAAGGGCCCGTCTGCCGATCACTATGTCCTCTAATGTGCATCTCGGATTTTAGGCCAACACACATCTTGAGGGCTAGTGGCTATATATCTCGTCAGTAAATAAATTGCATCAATCAGAAATAAAATGTGCAAACAATCAGCCCAAGACCAAGGTGATACATCACATCGGAAGCAGTCCGACATAAAACTCGGCTGCGAGCGGCTGGCTCGATAGAGAACTTTTTCAGCGTTAAGCTCGGGTAACCTCCTTCAAACTTTTTTGAACACGAGGTAATCTATGAAACTTCGGATACATTCCGACATTGGAACTCGGATACATTCCGGCATTGGACCTCAGACACAAGCAGACACCGCCTCACGGGAACAACTTCAAACCCGAGGTATGGCAGAAAAAATAACAAGGCATTGCTAAAGGCCGAAAACTTAAAGGGGCTCCTCGGATACCCGACATGTAAACTCTTCGGATTCACTTTGGCAATCTTCAAAGATCGAAGATGCGAATATTTGTTGAACCAGTTTTCAAGACCGACGACCGAAGATGAATAATAGTTCGGAAGAATTGAGGAGCGTCCCTGATAACCCACAAGTATAGGGGATCGCAACAGTTTTCGAGGGTAGATTATTCAACCAAAATTTGTTGATTCGACACAAGGGGAGCCAAATAATATTCTCAAGTATTAGCAGTTGAGTTGTCAATTCAACCACACCTGGAAACTTAATATCTGCAGAAAAGTGTTTAGTAGCAAAGTAATATGATAGTAGAGATAACGGTAACAAAAGGTAACTGTAGTAAAAGCAATGTTTTTGGTATTTCGTAGTGATGATAGCAATAGCAACGGGAAAGTAAATAAGCGAAGAACAATATATGGAAAGCTCGTAGGCAATGGATCGGTGATGGATAATTATGCCGGATGCGGTTCATCATGTAACAGTCATAACCTAGGGTGACACAGAACTAGCTCCAGTTAATTGATATAATGTAGGCATGTATTCCGACCATAGTCATACGAGCTTATGGAAAAGAACTTGCATGACATCTTTTGTCCTACCGTCCCGTGGCAGCGGGGTCCTTACGGAAACTAAGGGATATTAAGGCCTCCTTTTAATAGAGAACCGGAACAAAGCAGTAACACATAGTGAATACATGAACTCCTCAAACTACGGTCATCACCAATAAGTATCCCGATTATTGTCACTTCAGGGTTAACGGATCATAACACATAATAGGTGACTATAGACTTGCAAGATAGGATCAAGAACACTCGTATATTGATGAAAACATAATAGGTTCAGATCTGAAATCATGGCACTCGGGCCCTAGTGACAAGCATTAAGCATAGCAAAGTCATAGCAACATCAATCTCAGAACATAGTGGATACTAGGGATCAAACCCTAACAAAACTAACTCGATTACATGATAGATCCCATCCAACCCATCACCGTCCAGCAAGCCTACGATGGAGTTACTCACGCACGGCGGTGAGCATCATGAAATTGGTGATGGAGGATGGTTCATGATGACGATGGCGACGGTTTCCCCTCTCCGAAGCCCCGAACGGACTCCAGATCAGCCCTCCCGAGAGGTTTGAGAGCTTGGCGGCGGCTCCGTATCGTAAAATGCGATGATTTCTTCTCTCTGATTTTTTTTCTCATCGAAACTCAATATATGGAGGTGGAGTTGGAGTCGGAGACACAACATGGGGCCCATGAGGTAGGGGGCGTGCCCTAGGGGGCCAGGCGCGCCCCCCACCATCGTGGCAAGACGACGGGCCCCCTGGCCTTCATCTTTGGCAGGTATTTTTCTTATTTTCTGAAATGTGTCTCCATGAAGTTTCAGGTCATTCCGAGAACGTTTGCTCCTGCACATAAATAACACCATGGTAGTTCTGCTGAAAACAGCGTCAGTCCGGTTTAGTTCCATTCAAATCATGCAAGTTAGAGTCCAAAACAAGGGCAAAAGTGTTTGGAAAAATAGATACGTTGGAGACGTATCAACTCCCCCAAGCTTAAACCTTTGCTTGTCCTCAATCAATTCAGTTGACAAACTGAAAGTGATAAAGAAAAACTTTTACAAACTCTGTTTGCTCTTGTTGTTGTAAATATGTAAAGCCAACATTCAAGTTTTCAGCAAAGATTATAACTAACCACATTTGCAATAACGCATAGGTCTCAAGTTTACTCATATCAATAGCATAATCAACTAGTTTTCAGCAAAGATTATAACTAACCACATTTGCAATAACGCATAGGTCTCAAGTTTACTCATATCAATAGCATAATCAACTAGCGAGCCATAATAACAAAACTCGAATGACAACACTTTCTCAAAACAATCATAATATGATATAACAAGGTGGTATCTCGCTAGCCCTTTCTAAGATCGCAAAACATAAATGCATAGCACCTTTAAATACCAAGGACTGACTAGACATTGTAATTCATGGTAAAAGAGATCCGGTCAAGTCATACTCAATGTAACCTAACAGTAATGAATGCAAATGACAACGGTGCTCTCCAACTGGTGCTTTTTGATAAGACGATGATGACTCAACACAAAAGTAAATAGATAGGCCCTTCACAAAGGGAAGCAGGGATTTGTAGAGGTGCCAAAGCTCGGTTTTTAAACAGAGGTGAATAACATTTTGAGCGGTATACTTTCATTGTCAACATAACAACCAAGAGATGGCGATATCTTCCATGCTACACACACTATAGGCGGTTCCCTAACAGAATGGTAAAGTTTATACTCCCCCTTCCACCACAAGCATCAATCCATGGCTTGCTCGAAACAACGAGTGCCTCCAACTAACAAGAGTCCCAAGGGGAGTTTTGTTTGCAATTATTTTGATTTAGTTTGCATAAAGCATGGGACTGGGCATCCTGGTGACCAGCCATTTATCTCGTGAGTGAGGAGCGGAGTCCACTCCTCTTGAGAATAACCCGCCTAACATGGAAGATACAGACAGCCCTAGTTGATACATGAGCTATTCGAGCATACAAAACATGATATTTATTTGAAAGTTTAGAGTTTGGCACATACAAATTTACTTGGAATGGCTAGTAGATACCGTATATAGGTAGATATAGTGGACTCATGTGGAATAACTTTGGGGTTTAAGGGATTGGATGCACAAGCAGTATTCCCGCTTAGTACAGGTGAAGGCTAGCAAAAGACTGGGAAGCGACCAGCTAGAGAGCGACAACAGTCATGAACATGCATTAAAATTAATCAACACCGAATGCAAGCATGACTAGGATATAATCCACCATGAACATAAATATCATGAAGGCTATGTTGATTTTGTTTCAACTACATGCGTGAACATGCGCCAAGTCAAGTCACTTAAATCATTCAGAGGAGGATACCACCCTATCATACCACATCATAACCATTTTAATAGCATGTTGGCACGCAAGGTAAACCATTATAACTCATAGCTAACCAAGCATGGCACAAGAAACTATGATCTCTAGTTGTCATTGCAAACATGTTTATTCATAATAGGCTGAATCAGGAACAATGAACTAATCATATTTACAAAAACAAAAGAGGTCGAGTTCATACCAGCTTTTCTCATCTCAGCTAGTCCATCATATAATCATCATTATTGCCCTTCACTTGCACGACCGAACGATGTGAATAGTAATAATAATAGTGCACGTGCATTGGACTAAGCTGGAATCTGCAAGCATTCAATAAACAAGAGAAGACAAGGAAATATGGGCTCTTTCGTCAGATCAACAATAATGCATATAAGAGCCACTTCAACAATTTAATCATGGTCTTCTCTTATCGACCCCCAAAGAAAAGGAAAGGAATAAAACTATTTACACGGGAAAGCTCCCAACAAGCAAAAGAAGAACAGGAAATGTTTTTGGGTTTTCTTTTTAATTACTACTACAAGCATGAAAAGTAAATTAATCAAAAGCTACAACTAATTTTTTGGTTTTTTAAGGTTTATTAAACACACAAGAAGAAAGCATAAAAAGGAAAATAACCTAGCATGGATGATACAATGAAAAAGTTTGAGCACCGACATCTGGCAATGAGTGTGTGAACATAAATGTAATGTCGGTGGGAAATACGTACTCCCCCAATCTTAGGCTTTTGGCCTAAGTTGGTCTATGGCCACGGCTGGCCTGGCGGATATCCATAATAATAGTTGTTGGGGTCGTACTGTGATGAGGAAGAAGAGGGCTCAAATTGCCACTGGCTAACAATCATCTCCGGATCCCACTGGTAATTAGACTATCGTGAAGGATCAAATTGTGGTTCCGGCTCTGGCTCCTCGGCTGGTGAGGGTTCCGGTAGGCGTGGATAGCCGTCAACGGAACAAGGTACGTGCCTACAGTCAAATCAAACAAAGAAGGAGCAGGCAAGGTAATAGTCTCAGGATAATGTTTATTAAAGAACAATTGATATTTAATCTCTCCTTCCCTATTCTTAACAATAAAATCATGTGCCACCATACTTTTATAATCTAGATAAACACGGGGCAGCACTTTCTCTTCCTTCTCAGCATGCCTAATAGGTATGTTAAAATGTGCAGCTAGGCGTGTAGCATAGATGCCTCCAAAGATGGGGCCCTTGGTACGGTTCAGACTTAACCGTTTGGCAATAATGCTGCCCATACTAAAAGAGTTATCACCGTATAAACCGTGGTGCAAAATAATAATATCAGGGATACTCAGGTTTCCATAGTTTCCGTGACCAATTAAGAAACAACTAGCAAATAATGCAAAGTAGCGTAAAACAGGAAAATGTATGCTAGTGATTCGTGCATCGGAAACCTTCCTTGTTTCCCCTACAGTTATAGTGTCAATAAATCCCTCCACATCATCATGATGTGGTTCTTCTGTCTTACCACCAAAAGGGACTAAACAAATACGACAAAAATCATAAAGTGACATCTCCTTATGCTCATCATATAAATGAAATTCCACTGTAGGTGGTGAGTTCCTAGAATGAAAATGAAAGTTTTGCACAAAGGTATTTGTGAGCAAGAGATACTGATCGCATTGGTCGTGGAGGAAAGCGGTAAGGCCTGCAGTCTGAGCCAACTCATGAAAATCTTCATAAATCCTGGCTGCTCTTAAGAAATCCTTGGAAGGCCATTCACACACCCGAATCTCCGCGGTGCGAGGCAAATTATACTTAGGCTTTGGTGCCTTCTCCTTCGAGCTTTGGCTCGATGAGCCCCTCAAAAGTATCCTCATCATTTTCTGAAAAATTCTGAAAATTTTAGTAACTTCAAAATAAAAGTAAACCAAACTCAATAATATTGATAGCAACTACTCCTACAAGTGCCTAGGGCCTATATCATGCATCAAAACTACTTTTGACCATATAAATTTGACATGCAAGCTCAAGAACATGGTTACCTAAGCAGCAAAAATTGTGATGAATAAAGCACTAGAACAAAAACTAATTGGACCAATGGAGGAGTCACATACCAAGGAACAATCTCCCCAAGCAGTTTTGTGAGAGGTGCTTTGAGCAAGGAGATCGAAAATGGCAGCAAGATGAGCTAGAACTCGTGCTTGAGCTGGTTATTCGTGTTTGTGGGAGGAAGATGAAGTGTGTGGGTGCAGGAATAAGTGGAGGAGGGCCACCGTGGGCCCACGAGGCAGGGCGCTCCTTAGAGGGGTGGGCGCGCCCTCCACCCTCGTGGCAAGGTGGCTGGCCCCCCTGGTGTGTTCTTTGTTCCATAAATCCTCAAATATTCTAGAAAAAATCATATTTAATTTTCAGGGCATTTGGAGAACTTTTATTTTCAAGGTATTTTTATATTGCACGGATAATCAGATAACAGACAAAAAATATTTATTTTTATTTTATTTAATATAAATAACAGAAAGTAAAAGTGGGGTACACAAGGTTGTGCCTTCTAGTTTCATCCATCTCATGATCATCAAAAGGAATCCTCTAACAAGGTTGATCAAGTCTTGTTAACGAACTCATTCTGAATAACATGGAACCGGAGAAATTTCGAATAACACTATGTTACCTCAACGGGGATATGCACATCCCCAATAATAAGAATATCATATTTCTTCTTGACAGTAGGAAGAGGAAACTGAAAACCTCCAAATATAATCGATGGAATTTTTCCAATAGAGTTGATACTATGAACTTGAGGTTGTTTCCACGGAAAATGTACCATGTGCTCATTACCATTAACATGAAAAGTGACATTGCCTTTAATGCAATCAATAACAGCCCCTGCAGTATTCAAAAAGGGTCTTCCAAGAATAATAGACATACTATCGTCCTCGGGAATATCAAGAATAACAAAGTCCGTTAAAATAGTAACGTTTGCAACTACAACAGGCACATCCTCACAAGTACCAACAGGTATAGCAGTTGATTTATCAGCCATTTGCAAAGATATTTTAGTAGGTGTCAACTTATTCAAATCAAGTCTATGATATAAAGAGAGGCATAACACTAACACCGGCTCCAAGATCACATAAAGCAGTTTTGACATAGTTTCTTTTAATGGAGCATGGTATAGTGGGTACTCCTGGATCTCCAAGTTTCTTTGGTATTCCACCCTTAAAAGTATAATTAGCAAGCATGGTGAAAATTTTAGCTTCTGGTATCTTTCTCTTATTTGTAATAATATCTTTCATATACTTAGCATAAGGATTGGTTTTCAGCATATTAGTTAATCGCATACGCAAAAAGATAGGTCTAATCATTTCAGCAAAGCGCTCAAAATCCTCATCATCCTTTTTCTTGGATGGTTTGGGAGGAAAAGGCATGGGTTTCTGAACCCATGGTTCTCTTTCTTTACCATGTTTCCTAGCAACAAAGTCTTTTTTATCATAACGTTGATTCTTTGATTGTGGGTTATCAAGATCAACAGCTGGTTCAATTTCTACATCATTATCATTACTAGGTTGAGCATCATCATGAACATTATTATTAACATTATCACTAGTTTCAGGTTCATTACCAGATTGTGTTTCAGCATCAGAAATAGAAATATCATTTGGATTCTCAGGTGTTTCAGTAATAGGTTCACTAGAAGCATGCAAAGTCCTATCATTTTTCTTTTTCTTCCTTTTAGAAGGACTAGGTGCATCTATATTATTTCTCTGAGAATCTTGCTCAATTCTCTTAGGGTGGCCTTCAGGATACAAAGGTTCCTGAGTCATTCTACCAGTTCTAGTAGCCACTCTAACAGCATTATCATTATTTTTACTATTCAATTCATTGATCAAAACATTTTGAGCTTTAAGTACTTGTTCTACTTGAGTGGTAACCATAGAAGCATGTTTACTAATAAGTTTAAGTTCACTTTTAACATTAGCCATATAATCACCCAAGTGTCCAAGCATATTTGAGTTGTATTTTAATTGTCTACCAAAATAAGCATTAAAATCTTCTTGCTTAGCCATAAATCTATCAAACTCATCTAAGCATGGGCTAGAAATTTTAGTAAATGGGATTACAGCTTTATCATATCTATAGAGAGAATTTACCTTTACTACCTGTGTTGGGTTATCAAGACCATGAGTTTCTTCAATAGGAGAAGGAATTGGATTATATGTTTCTTCAACATGCGGTAAATTAAGACCATGTATTTCTTTAATAGGAGGTAAATTCTTGACATCTTCAGCTTTAATACCTTTTTCTTTCATAGATTTCTTTGCCTCTTGCATATCTTCAGGACTGAGAAATAGAATACCCCTCTTCTTCGTAGTTGGTTTAGGAATAGGCTCAGGAATTGGCTCCGGAGGTGTCCAATTATTTTCATTTGCCAACATATTATTCAATAGAATTTCAGCTTCATCCGGTGTTCTTTCCATGAAAAGAACCAGCACAACTATCCAGGTAATCTCTGGAGGCATCGGTTAGTCCATTATAAAAGATATCAAGTATTTCATTTTTCTTAAGAGGATGATCAGGCAAAGCATTAAGTAATTGGAGAAGCCTCCCCCAAGCTTGTGGGAGACTCTCTTCTTCAATTTGCGCAAAATTATATATATCCCTTAAAGTAGCTTGTTTCTTATGAGCAGGGAAATATTTAGCAGAGAAGTAATAAATCATATCCTGTGGACTACGCAAACAACCAGGATCAAGAGAATTAAACCATATCTTAGCATCACCCTTTAATGAGAACGGAAATATTTTGAGGATGTAAAAGTAGCAAGTTCTCTCATCTTTAGTGAACAGGGTAGCTATATCATTCAGTTTAGTAAGATGTGCCACTACAGTTTCAGATTCATAACCATGAAAAGGATCAGATTCAACCAAAGTAATTATATCAGGATCAACAGAGAATTCATAATCCTTATCAGTAACAAAGATAGGTGAAGTAACAAAAGCAGGGTCAGGTTTCATTCTATCATTTAGGGATTGCTTACTCCATTTAGCTAATAATTTTTTAAGTTCAGTTCTATTTCTGCAAGCTAAAATGGCTAAAGAAGCATCTTGATCAAATACATAACCCTTAGGAATAGCAAGTGGTTCTTCATCATCACTTTCATCAGTACCATCAGATTCAATATTTTCAATTTCTCTAGCCCTAGAAAGTTGTTCATCAAGAAAATCACTAAGTGGCATAGTAGTATCAGGCACAGAGGCAGTTTCGTCATAAGTACCATGCATAGCAAAAGTGGCATCATCAATAACATGCGACATATCAGAAAGAATAGCAGAAGCAGGTGTAGGTGTCGCAAACTTACTCATTACAGAAGGTGAATCAAGTGCAGAGCTAGATGGCAGTTCCTTACCTCCCCTCGTAGTTGAGGGATAGATCTTGGTTTTTGGATCTCTCAAGTTCTTCATAATGATAAGCAGATATATATCCCAAGTGACTCAAAGAATAGAGCTATGCTCCCCGGCAACGGCGCCAGAAAAAGGTCTTGATAACCCACAAGTATAGGGGTTCGCAACAGTTTTCGAGGGTAGAGTATTCATTCCAAATTTGTTGATTCAACACAAGGGGAGCCAAAGAATATTGTCAAGTATTAGCAGCTGAGTTGTCAATTCAACCACACCTGGAAACTTAATATCTGCAGCAAAGTGTTTAGTAGCAAAGTAATATGATAGTAGAGATACCAGTAACAAAAGGTAACGGTAGTAAAAGCAATGTTTTTGGTATTTTGTAGTGATGATAGCAATAGCAACGGGAAAGTAAATAAGCGAAGAACAATATATGGAAAGCTCGTAGGCAATGGATCGGTGATGGATAATTATGCCGGATGCGGTTCATCATGTAACAGTCATAACCTAGGGTGACACAGAACTAGCTCCAGTTCATTGATATAATGTAGGCGTGTATTCCGAACATAGTCATACGTGCTTATGGAAAAGAACTTGCATGACATATTTTGTCCTACCCTCCTGTGGCAGCGGGGTCCTTACCGAAACTAAGGGATATTAAGGCCTCCTTTTAATAGAGAACCGGAACAAAGCATTAACACATAGTGAATACATGAACTCCTCAAACTACGGTCATCACCGGTAAGTATCCCGATTATTGTCACTTCGGGCTTAACGGATCATAACACATAATAGGTGACTATAGACTTGCAAGATAGGATCAAGAACACTCATATATTGATGAAAACATAATAGGTTCAGATCTGAAATCATGGCACTCGGGCCCTAGTGACAAGCATTAAGCATAGCAAAGTCATAGCAACATCAATCTCAGAACATAGTGGATACTAGGGATCAAACCCTAACAAAACTAACTCGATTACATGATAGATCCCATCCAACCCATCACCGTCCAGCAAGCCTACGATGGAATTACTCACACACGGCGCTGAGCATCATGAAATTGGTGATGGAGGATGGTTGATGATGACGATGGCGACGGATTCCCCACTCCGGAGCCCCGAACGGACTCCAGATCAGCCCTCCCGAGAGGTTTTAGGGCTTGGCGGCAGCTCCATTTCGTAAAACGCGATGATTTCTTCTCTCTTATTTTTTTTCTCATCGAAACTCAATATATGGAGGTGGAGTTGGAGTCAGAGACGCAACAGGGGGCCCATGAGGTAGGGGCGCGCCCTAGGGGGGCAAGCGCGCCCCCCACCCTCGTGGCAATACGGTGGGCCCCCTGGCCTTCGTCTTTGGCAAGTATTTTTCTTATTTTCTGAAATGTGTCTCCGTTAAGTTTCAGGTCATTCCGAGAACGTTTGCTCCTGCACATAAATAACACCATGGTAGTTCTGCTGAAAACAGCGTCAGTCCGGGTTAGTTCCATTCAAATCATGCAAGTTAGAGTACAAAACAAGGGCAAAAGTGTTTGGAAAAGTAGATACGTTGGAGACGTATCCGTCCCCAACTGGAAGACAGGTTCAGGGGGCTACTGACGGTGTCCTAGACTAGGGGGTACTCACCACGTCATCTCATAATCAGCTGGATCGGGCCGAGGACCCCCATGGTGGTTCACTTATGGGCCACTTCGAGCAGCCCATGCCGCATACAAGGAGGATTCCACAAGACTTGGCGCCCAAGACAAGGACTCCTATAAACCTTGTGTTATATAAACCGAGGTCAGGCTAGTCAATAGATAATCTAATATTCATTAGAACAATCTCGTGGTAGATACATGTACTATGTACTACACCCCATACGAATACAATCAAAAGCAGGACGTAGGGTTTTATCTCCATCAAGAGGGCCCGAACCTGGGTAAAATCCCGTGTCCATGTTACCATCACTCCAAGACACCTAGCTTATGGCCCCTACTATGAGATATGTCGGATATAGAACCGACAATGTCCTCCATACATTTCCGTAGGATTTGTCCCTGTTCATGCTCAGGTACACAATGTCTAATAATACCATGTACTCCTTCTTTATAAAGATGTGGGTCATCCCAAAAGTAATGTCTTAAATCATAGAAGAATTTTTTGTTTTGTTGGTATGTAAAGCTAGGTGGTAAATATTTAGCAACAATATAATTAGCATATATAGTCAGCATACCAAGGAGTGTTATCAGAAACATTTATTGCAGCTAACTGCTCATCAGGAAAACTATCATCAATATGTAGTGGGTCATCAAGGACATTTTCAAGCCTAGACAAGTTATCAGCTATGGGGTTCTCTGCTCCTTTTCTATCAGTGATATGCAAATCAAATTCTTGTAGCAACAGAACCCGTCGAATAAGCCTAGGTTTAGCATCTTTATTTTCCATAAGATATTTAATAGCAGCATGGTTGGTGTGAACAATTACTTTTGAATCAACAATGTAAGATCTAAATTTAACACAAGCAAACACCACTGCTAGAAATTCTTTTTCAGCAGTAGTGTAGTTTCTTTGTGCACTGTCTAGAGTTTTACTAGCATAATGAATAACATTTAGTTTCTTATCAACTCTTTGTCCTAGAACAACACCAATAGCATAATCACTAGCATCACACATAATTTCAAAAGGCAAGTTCCAATCAGGTGGTTGAACAATAGGTGTAGAAATTAAGGCTTTCTTGAGTGTTTCGAAGGCTTTTAAACAATCATCATCAAAAACAGAAGGAACATACTTTTGCAAAAGATTTGTAGGGGGCCTATAAATTTTAGAAAAGTCATTGATAAATCTCCTATAGAAACCAACATGACCTAGGAAACTACGAATACCTTTGATATCTTTAGGACATGGCATTTTCTCAATTGCATCAACCTTAGCTTTGTCCACCTCGATACCTCTTTAAAAAAAATTATGGCCCAAAACCATACCTTCATTAACCATAAAGTGGCACTTCTCCCAATTCAAGAAAAGATTTGTTTGCTCGCATCTATGCAAAACTCAATCAACATTGCTTAAACAAGCATCAAAAGACTTCCCATAAATAGAAAAGTCATCCATGAAAACCTCAACAATCTTTTCACAAAAGTCAGAGAATATAGCAATCATACATGTTTGAAAGGTAGCACGTGCATTGCATAAACCTAAAGGCATACGCCTATAAGCATAAGTTCCAAAGGGACAAGTAAAAGTGGTATTTTCTTGATCAAGTTGAGAAACATGTATTTGTGAAAACCCAGAATATCCATCAAGGGAAGCAAAAGTGTGTGCGCTTAGATAATCTTTCTAACATTTGATCAATAAAAGGCAGAGGGTAATGATCTTTTCTACTTGCTTTGTTTAATTTTCTAAAATCAATTACCATTCTTTAGCCTGTAACAATTCTTTATGGAATAAGTTCATTCTTTTCATTGGGAACAACAGTAATACCTCCTTTCTTAGGGACACAATGAACATGACTTACCCATCTACTATCTGCTATAGGATAGATTATCCTGCTTCCAGAAGTTTTAATATTTCCGTTCTTACAACTTCTTTCATCTTCAGATTTAACCGACGTTGGTGATCAACAACGGGTTTAGCATGAGGTTCCATATTAATCCTGTGCTGACATAGAGTGGGACTAATGCCCTTTAAATCATCAAGAGTATATTCAATAGCAGCTCGGTGCTTCCTTAGAACTTCCAATAATCTTTCTTCTTCATGTTCTAAAGGGTTAGCACTAATAATAATAGGATATATCTTTTTTTCATCAAGATAATCATATTTCAAAGTGTCTGGCAATTGTTTTAATTCAAACACAGGATCACCTTTAGGTGGAGGAGGACCTCCTAGAGTTTCAATAGTAAAATTGTGTTTAAGCAAAGGACATTGTTCAAAGAAAATCTTATCTATTTCATTTCTTTCATGCATATGTAAATCATTTTCATGGTCTAGTAGATGTTGTTCTAGTGGATCTGTAGGAGGCACAACAATAGAAGCAAGACCAATTATTTCATCCTTACTAGGAAATTCTTTCTTATGAGGTTTTCTACTAAACTTGGAAAAATTAAACTCATGAGACTCATCACCAAAGCTAACACTGACAGTTTGTTTCTCACAATCTATTTTAGCATTAACGGTGTTCAAGAAAGGTATACCAAAGATAATAGGACAAAAATCATCTTGTGGGGAACCAAGAACAAGAAAATCAGTAGGGTATTTTATTTCCCACACAAGACTTCAACATCTCTAACAATCCCAATTGGTGAAATGGTGTCTCTATTAGCAAGTTTAATAGTAACATCTATGTCCTCTATCTCTGCAGGTGCTATGTCATTCATAATTTCTTGATATAAGGTATAGGGAATAGCACTCACGCTAGCACCTAGGTCGCATAAACCATGATAACATTGATCTCCTATTTTAACTAAGACAATGGGCATGCCAACAACATGTCTATGTTTATCATTTTTATCGGGTTTGGCAATTCTAGCAGCTTCATCACACATGTAAATAACATGTGATACGTCTCCATCTTATCTACTTTTCCAAACACTTTTGCCCTTGTTTTGGACTCTAACTTGCATTATTTGAATGGAACTAACCCGGACTGATGTTGTTTTTAGCAGAATTACCATGGTGTTATTTTTGTGCAGAAATAAAAGTTCTCAGAATGACCTGAAAATCAACGGAGAATATTTTTGGAATATATAAAAAAATACTAGCGAAATAATCAAGGCCAGGGGGCCGACACCCTGTCCACAAGAGTGGGGGCGCGCCTACCCCCCTAGGCGTGCCCCCTGCCTCGTGGGCCCCCTGGTGCTCCACTGACCTCAACTCCAACTCTATATATTCACGTTCGGGGAGAAAAAAATCAGAGAGAAGGATTCATCACGTTTTACGATATGGAGCCGCCGCCGAGCCCTAATCTCTCCCAGGAGGGCTGATCTGGAGTCCGTTCGGGGCTCCGGAGAGGGGAATCCGTCGCCATCGTCATCATCAACCTTCCTCCATCACCAATTTCATGATGCTCACCGCCGTGCGTGAGTAATTCCATCATAGGCTTGCTGGAAGGTGATGGGCTGGAAGAGATTTATCATGTAATCGAGTTAGTTTTGTTAGAGTTTGATCCCTAGTATCAATTATGTTCTGAGATTGATGTTGCTATGACTTTGTTATGCTTAATGCTCGTCACTAGGGCCGAGTGCCATGATTACAGATCTGAACCTATTATGTTTTCATGAATATATGTGAGTTCTTGATCCTATCTTGCAAGTCTATAGTCACCTATTATGTGTTATGATCTGTTAACCCCGAAGTGACAATAATCAGGATACTTACCGATGATGACCGTAGTTTGAGGAGTTCATGTATTCACTAAGTGGTAATGCTTTGGTCCGGTACTCTATTAAAAGGAGGTCTTAATATCCCTTTGTTTCCAATAGGACCAAAAGATGTCATGCAAGTTCTTTTCCATAAGCACGCATGACTATATTCGGAATACATGCCTACATTACATTGATGAATTGGAGCTAGTTTAGTGTCACCCTATGTTATAATTGTTGCATGAGGAATCACATCCGACATAATTATCCATCACTGATCCCTTGCCTATGAGCTTTTCACATATTGTTCTTTGCTTAGTTACTTTACCGTTGCTACTATTACAGTCACTACAAAACTGCTACTATTACTTTTGCCACTGTTACCGTTACTTCCATATTACTTTGCTACTAAATACTTTGCTGTAGATATTAAGTCTTTCAGGTGCGGTTGAATTGACAACTCAACTGTTAATACTTGAGAATATTCTTTGGCTCCCCTAGTGTCGAATCAATAAATTTGGGTTGAATACTCTACCCTCGAAAACGGTTGCGATCCCCTATACTTTTGGGTTATTAAGACTATTTTATGGCGCCGTTGCCGGGGAGCATAGCTCTATTCTTTGAGTCACTTGGGATTTATATCTGCTGATCACTATGAAGAACTTGAAAGATAAAAGAACCAATATTTTTCCCTTAACTACGAGGGGAGGTAAGGAACTGACATCTAGCTCTGCAGTTGATTCACCTTCTATTTTGAGTAAACTTGCGACGCCTACTCCTGTTATTCATTCTGATATGTCGCATGTTATTGATGATGCCACTTCTGCTTTGCATGATACTTATGATGAAACTACTTCTATGCTTGATAATACTGTGCCACTAGGTGAATTTCTTGATGAACAACCTGCTAGGGTTAGAGAGAATGAAATTATTGAAACTGATAATATTGATGAAAGTGATGATGAAGATTCTCCCCCTAGATATGAATTGCTTGTTGTGCCTGAGGGTTATGTTATGGATGAAGAAACTGCTAGAGACTTTTTAGCTTGAAATGATAGATATGATCTTAAGAAATTATTAGCTAAGCTGAAAGAAAAGTCTTTGAATGCTAGAATGAAATATGACCCTGCTTTTGCTAATTCACATATTTGTATTTTCGATAAGGAGTATGATTTCTCTGTCGACCCTGAGTTAATTACTTTGGTTGAATCTGATCCTTTCCATGGTTATGAAATTGAAACTATTGTGGCACATCTCACTAAATTAAATGATATAGCCACCCTATTCACTAATGATGAGAAAAATCGCTACTATTATATCCTTAAGTTATTTCTGTTCTCATTAAAGGGTGATGCAAAAACATGGTTTAATTCTCTTGATCCTGGTTGTGTGCGTAGTCCACAGGATATGATTTATTAGTTCTCTGCTAAATATTTCCCCGCTCATAAGAAACATGTTGCCTTAAGGGAAATATATAATTTTGTGCAAATTGAAGAAGAGAGTCTCCCACAAGCTTGGGGAGGCTTCTCCGATTACTTAATGCTTTACCTGATCATCCTCTCAAGAAAAATGAAATGCTTGATATCTTTTATAATGGACTAACCAATGCTTCTAGAGACCACCTGGATAGTTGTGTTGGTTGTGTTTTTAGGGAAAGAACTGTTGATCAAGCTGAATTGTTATTGAATAATATGTTGAGTAATGAAAATGATTGGACACTTCCTGAACCAACTCCTAACACTACAAAAAAATACACGTCCATGACATTTTGGGCCGAACGAAATTTTTTTTGTCATACTTATGACACTTCTATGACGATAATTGTGACAAAACCCGGTATCATCATAGATGTGGTGGGCTCCTACTGCTATGACAAAAAATCATGACAGAAAATGGGCTTTTTGTCTTGGGCGGGCCAGAGACGTAGCTGCATAACATTCTTTGGGCCATCCATGACGAAAAAAACCGTGGTAGAAGCGAGGGCTAGGAAAATATCGGGGTGTTCCCGGTTACTACGGTGGATGGCCGGGCCGAGCGATGTGTGTTTCTCTCATACACGCACGCGCGTGTCTGCGAGGCATTAGGCTCTAACTGAACCCGAGCGATTGCACTGCAAGCTACGCATTACTGAACCCGAGCGATCGATCGATGGCTATTAACTAGACCCGATCGAGCGATTCCTTCGCTACTACTACTAACTGAAGCCGATCGATGCTGCCTCTAGATGAACAGTGAGTGTTGCTAAGGGGTTTGGATGAACAATTCCCGGTGGGGGTGGATGAACAGGACCCCGATCGATCGAGCCGGTTGGGGCTGGATGAACAGGACCCCGTGAAGGGCTGGATGAACAGGATGACCCCGTGGAGGGCTGGATGAACAATAGATGGTGGAGGGTTGGATGAACAGTAGCCCGTGGAGGGGTGGTTGAACAGGAGCCCGTGCAGAGGGCTGGTTGAACAGTAGCCGGTGGAGTAGCGCGCATTGGAGGCTGGATGAAAAGTTGCCCAGGGATGAACAGTCGCAGGTGGAGGCTGGAGGAGGTCGATGGTGGGTGAACAGTAGCCCGTGGAGGCTGGAGGCGGTCGACGGTGGAGATGAACAGTATCCTGTGGAGTCCCATTTTATGGTACGCCACACCCCTCCCAATGAACAGGACCCCTGTTTGGACCGTAGCACTCCCACACAAGTCTGTTTCCTCCGTTTTGCGGTATGCCACACCCCTCCCAATGAACAGGATCCCTGTTTCGACCGTAGGAGGTCCGTTTCCACCGTTTGCGGTACGCCATACCCCTCCCGATGAACAGGATCTCATTTCGACCATGGTCGGTCGAACACAAGGCTGTTTCCTCCGTTCTACGGTACGCCAGGCCTCGTTTCCATCGGTTGTTCCGTCCAAGCCCTCCCGATAAACACGACGACGCATTCTGTTCTGACCCAGCCTATTGGGTCCCCATGAACACGACAATGACGTTGTTTCTCCGTTCCGACCCATCCATGTACACGAGCCCTAGCCGTACGTATGCGCGAGTAGGCGTTCGAGACACCGCCCGTATGTACGTACATGGCCGTATTTACTTTCTTGCACCCTGGCAGCTGTACGTATGTGTACATGCAACGTGCGCGCCTCTACTACGACACGTGCGCGCCTCTACATCAACTAGTATGTACGTACACGTTCACGAACAGAATGACAATGCTACGTACGCTTCGACTAGGTGGGTCCCGACTGTCAGGCACTTTCTTGCGTGCGAAGATGTAGCTGGTGGGTCCCAACAGTTAGGGGGCGAATCGGTTTTTTTCGGACGCACTTCCTTGTGTGCGAAGATGTAGCTGGTAGGTCCCAACAGTTAGGGGGAAACATTTTTGTTCATGAAATATGGTTGCCCGTCCGATGGGTCCCTGCTGTCAGGTGGAGGAATCATTATTTTCCGCGTAATAAGGAGGCACTTCCTTGCTGCGGCCGTGGACCCAGCTGTCAGCCTCTCCACGTACAGTCCATGCCCAATGGAAGCCGTTCCTTGATCACGTTGACCACACCGCGTCGAGAGCACCGGGGAGATGGACGACGGCGAGGCCTAGGAAGGGGACGACGCGGAGCTGGGGAAGACGCGGCAGTGGATGCCCACGTGTAGAGGAGTATGAAGGTTCACTGGTTCGCTGCGGTGTGAGGCTGCCGTCACCATAGAATAATAGGGGGTGTGGGTGAGTAGAGGGATGGCCTGACCAGCGGTGGGAGTAGTAGGGGCGGTGAGGCCTCCTCGGCATCACAACCGGCCACAGAAGGCAGGAGCACGCGACACAACCGGCGCTGCTTTGGGCGGCTGGAGCAAGAAGACTAGAGGTTGAAGAAGCACTACTGTCGTTGGATGGACATCGTACGGTCCCTGCAGCTAGAATCGTTTATATTGACTAAGTTGACAAAGCCCTTGGTACGCGTCAACTTAGTAGGCCCACAGGTCAGCCTCCGAAACGGTGCCCCCCAGATGTCAGGGGGGAATCATTTTTTGGGCGGCTGAAGCAAGAATATCCGAGATTGAAGAAGAAGCATGACATATGTTGGATGGACATCCAACGGCCACAGTTGCCAGAATCGTGTGTTATTGACAAAGCCTTGCATACGCGTCAACTTAGTTTTTTTAGGGGACGCGTCAACTTAGAAGGCCCACAAGTGTGTGGCAGAGAAAATATAGCCCATTTGCGATTTGTAAGAATGTACAACCCATTTTTTAATTCTAATGGAATTTACTACAGCCCATTTTCTAGCTAGGGCAACAATTAATAATTTCAACCATTCCTCAAAAAAGATTAATAATTTGAACCAACTGCTCAAAACAGAATTCAAAAAAATTCCCACATTTTTATGGGATCCGAAATATTTTTATCCGAAATTTCTAGTCAGATTAAATATAATTTCAAAATAAAGTTGTATTACGTTAAAATCAAACGAAATATTGCGCGCGCAACAAGTAATGAAATTAAAATTTTCAAATTCCAAAAATAATATATTTTTTAAACTAATTACGCGTTTGTTGCATTTTTTATAGTTACTGCCCAGTTATTATAATTACATCCCATTTATTATTTCTTAAATTCCATTTTTTTGTTAAGCCCAATGCGTACCTCCTAGGAAAGTTTGCAGCCCAGCGGGGCGGAGAAGTTGACCCGGATATTGTGTACAACTGTCGGCCCAGTTGCATTGCTAATGTTGAAAAAAAGGCCTGTGTAGTACAGTACAACCTAACATGGCTACTCAGCCCACATTCAGCGATGCCGGAAAGGCCCAAACAAGGCTTCTGTACAACTTTTTGAAGTCATTGAGCTCAATTAATAACTTAAGCAAAAAGTTAGATTACACTGGAACCTAATTAAAAGCTATCACGAGCAAAGAAATAATTCAACGGGTCCCACTTGTGCGTGTGTGTGTGAGAGAGAGAGAGACCCTTCGGTCGATGCTTGTAAATACATCTTTCAGCCATATGCATTGCTGATGCTTAGTAAGAACTTATATAGTTGACACAATCATATAGAACATCACAACACACTGAATTTGCATACAAAAATTTCACGCAGGCGGCACAATCAGGATGGAAGTAGTGGATCGCTACGGGTAGGGCAATGTTGAAACCAACGAGCTCGTACATAGCGGTTCATCGTCTTTATAAATGACAGAGAAATATCTTGAATGTTGTGCAAAGAAAACAGACAGACAACACAATAAGTTCTGCTAGCACATTAAGTTGACGTACAACCCTTTCTAAAAAAAGTTCAGGTACAAAATTAGAACAGGTCACAATCAAATGTACTTGCACATCAGTGCTTCACACCCATAGCTCGGATTTAACTAGTATCTGGAAAGATTCAGTTGTTACCTCAAATTAGAGCACATCTAAGCAGCCAGCCCTGCCTCTTCTCCCAAAGAAGCAATGGCCTCCACCGCGCAATGGAGTAGGCCCTGTGCCATCCATCGTTCCGAGCAACATGGGGAAAGTCTGACGTTGAATCCTGTAATGGACATCGTCGACGGACCCTGGCACCAGCGGCGGCGGCAGGACTTCGATTGATGGATTGACCACTTCTTCGACATGCACGAACACTCGATACAGGCACATCCCTAATGTGGTCCGCGGTGGCCTTGGTGGCGACGAATATTACAACCCCGGTTCCTGCACCGGTATCTCAACACCAATCACCTTTGGTATGGTGGACGACTTCTTCATCCATGCCATAACCGTCAGAACCCAGCTGTCTGGAGGAACAAACATACTTACGAGCTCACCTCCAAGGTCGTTGATAAGCTCATTCATGGAATCGTTGTTCCAAGCATGTCGAGGCATGCCGTCGAAGGTAAGCTTTGTTAAAAACTCAAGCTCAGAGGGCACCGAGCCCCATCCTGGGTGCCACTGATCAAAGTTCACCAGCGCGCCATCACAGAACAAATGCCGGGAAGATTTGAACACACGAATGCAGTCGAAAGTTGTCCGGAACCTGACGAAGAAATCAGCCGATGGCGGACAGACTTCAACGAGCAAGTCACTTATTTGGATGCCATGCGCAATGCCAAGAGCTTTGACAAGGTCATCCGGTGAGACGGGAGGCGTGTCGTCGTTGATGGTTACCATCAGCACTTTGCCGGCAAACTGGTCGTCAAGCGCCGCCATGCCACTGTTAAGCGACAGCACGCAGCGACCGAAGGCGGGACGGACCTCAGGATCTCCAGCTCGGAGATCCGCGTTGACCGGCGACATGATAGTGTGCTTGAGTACAGGGAGTACAGGAGGGGTATTTTGGGGAACTGGAGTAGAAATGGAGATTCCAGAGGTGGGGGAGGGGCGGGAGATTGGGGATGAAAAGGTAGCATGAATTTCGAACACTTGCCAATATGCTCTCGGCGCGCAAGCGCACGAAAATACCGGTGGCGCCCACATGTTGGCCTAAGAGTCCTTATTCTTTCTTTTTTGGAGAGCCCGACCTTTTTTGAGGATCTTTTGAGAGCCCGGCCTGAGAGTCATAATTGACCTGTTTGGCATTGCGTTACCAAACAAGTGTACATCATCAAAAAGACACTGAGCTCAAATTATATAACTTGAAAAAAGGAGATACACTCTGAACATTGGAGAATGGTGATGCCCTCATTTAGCCCACCAGTAGTTCGAGACAATAAACAGTTCGAAACAACGATATATACAACATTCAAACACTGACTAGTGACTACTACTGACATAAACAGCAAGACATGATAGTTCATAAGAAGTCTTACTACACCACCAAAACGCACCCATCTGCAGCGCTCAGACTCTCGTAATCTAGACGAGAATGACATTCTAAACAGAGGCAACTATTACATAGTAAGAGTGACATAGACGAGGATGACCAAATGACAAGGAATATGCATAACAAAAGAAAGAACTACCCATCCAGAACAAGCAGCAAAGACAACAAAGTCATTCGAAGAGATGATCCAACACCATCATAATTTGCAGCCCTGCTTCAGCGACCAATGATCCGGAGACACCAGTAATCCACCCTTTTGACACAACAGCCCAATTACCTATCACCTAAAGGCTTGAACCACATCACTGTCTGTCGTAATTGAGATATCTAAGGATCAAAGTTAATCCGGATGCCTTTGTCATTCTCACCTTCTTTTGGCTGCAGGTTGTATCGTTGACAATCAAGGGAGTTTGCTCCCGAACTCCTAGGGCTTGCCGTGTAGACACAATTTTCCATAGAAAACAGAGCCTCTCTGCCATCAAGGTCCTTGCCAACGGTGATCTCCTGGTTAATCGGATAATTGAGTCCGAGTAACAGAGAGTGTGAACCAAGGCTGTTTACCCGCCTCCAACTAAAAAATCCTGAAGGCCCCAACAAGCTGGTATCCTACTCATAGACGTAAAAGCCACTGTCCGGATACTCACGTATTTCACGGTGCTTGTATACAGTGGGGTTTTTGCAATATAACTTTTCTGGCTCATGTGTCCGGATGATCATCAGTCTTTTGCCATCGTCTAATCGAGCGAGGAACCAGTTGTGCTTCCCTGTTTTTAGCAAAGGTGGTGTGATTACAAAGGGCAGTAACTGTAGCGACACTGCATCATATCAAAAAGGACAGGCATTGTTAATGTAAGATCAACATTGTTCAGAGTATGAGTAGGATAATGCAAGAAACAACTTTGATATGTCCCTGTTGGAACTGGGAGGAAAATACAGGGAAATGCATAGTGGGTTCAAAAATATAGAAGTGCCATGCATGGTTATACTCATGTTATCTCGCAATCGATTCTTCACAGAAACTACCATGTCATGCATGTTATGTAATCATGTTCTGTCCTCACAAACAAATTCTTCAAGGTAACTAGCAGACCATGCATTGTTATATACTCGTTTTCTGTGGGCAAAATTTTTGTGAGGATATTATTCTAGCCATTAATTGCTGAAGGGCGAATATAGGTATGTACACATGGTAAGCATTACAGGATTTCACTACTTCCAAATATAGAGTTCTCCATATGCACATTTACTTCCCTAATGTATGGTTAGATGAAACCAACAGTGTGGTGCATGTTTCTACATCATGAAAATGAGGAAACTAACATTGCCATTGATACACACTCATATTTGGTAGTAGTATATAGATTACTGTAAAATAAGGAGAATATCCATATATTCCTAACTGTTTGATTATTCAGGGGTACAAATTGGCTGTAATGACATGGTCACAATCGCATGAATTAACTCATTCCAAATATAGCTGATTTACGGCGTCTCTAATACATTGCCATAGTTCTACTCAAATTCTACTCAAACAGGGATATGCCAATCATCACAAAAAGTTCAAACAATGTCATGGCGTCATCATTAACATGAGACGGAAACAACTTACACGCGTCGTCCCAGCAATACGTGGTGCCATCTGCTTTGTCGATCGCATAGATGATGCCATTGTGTTCAATAGCATCACAGAAGTGTGTATCAGCTTTGATGATGATCCACTGCGAACTGAGTTGTCTCCAGATAAAGAAGGCACCAGTGTAAAGATAGGCGAGTCCACGGTTGAACAAGGCAATTAGCTTGAAGTCTGCGTAATTCGCATGTCGTATGGGCACTTGGCAGATTACAATCTTCTGCAAAACAAGGTTCGTCCAATTGACGTGGTAATCTAGATGACTTGGACCGCGATGGTAAAACTCTATATAATCCAATGGAGGAAGGATAATCTCATGGGAGGTCTGGAAGTTCACGAGAACCAACTTTTTGTCATCTTCCCCTTCTCTAAAGGCAGCCATCCAGTGGGAGTTCATGCCGACCCAGTACATACCTGCCAAGAAGTTTCGGGCGATGGTGATCGGATCGAAGTCGAGGGAAATGATGTACGACGACCCACTACATACCTGCAAAGAAGTTTCGGCTAATGGAGATCGGATTGAAGTCGAGGGGCATCATGTACGCATCCGTATCATGGTGAGCCAATCTCGCAAGACTAGATAGCAGCAAGCAGGGTGTCTTGAAAAGCTTAGGCCTCGCTTCGACGATGGCCGTGTGCATGTCTCTCGAGCATGCAGCCAGCCGCAGGGCACTCAACATATCCATACACGAACAACAGAGGTTGAGCATGTCACTGGGGAGACTGCTCCAATCGCGTATGGATGCTACGCAGTTCGCGTTCGGTCATGGTGGAGTTTGGAAGGTGGGGGTTTTGGGGGGCTTGATTTACGGGGGAGAATGTTGTCGGTGCAAGCGAGGCGACGGTACACGGGGGCACAGTGAGATGGAGATGGAGATGGAGTGGTGCTATGGGAGGGGAGAGGGAGACGAGGCGAGGCATGCTAATGTGCTGTACAGCGGCTGTGACAGACTGCACAGTGCACAGGGTGAGGCTGACTTTGGTAAACCGAACACGCCACCTGGACTAGTGTCAGGCGCAGGGTGTTGTCACTTCACTGTGAGGACCGGATGAATAGTATTTTAACCATCAAGTGTACCACAGTTGTACTACTACTACAACTAGTAGGAGCATGAGTACTCCAGTACTGTATAGCGGAAATAGGTCTCCCGTGCTAGCATGCATGTTCACTTCATCCTCCAGGTATCATCCATATTGCGAGCAGAACCAAATTCTCGTGCATGCGGAAGCGCGAAGATGGGCCTTTTCTTTTTTGATGAGGATAACCGTGTATTCCTTAACCAAAGAATGTTGTGTCTACCACGCACGCACCAATATCCATCTGAACCAGCTACGACACATTTTTTATATGTTTGTGTAGGTCCCACCTATCAGGAAGGATGGGCAGGTACACGAACAGGTACGACTCCTCAATCTACCCGCATAGCCTTTTCGTTTAGTCTACCTAGCCATCTAATCAACTTCCTGCACGCCACTTCTCCCATTTACTTCTCCATCAGGAACCAATTTTCCTCGGCTTCTTCACCTCCCCTTCGTCTTCATTTGCATCCAGACCCCACTGTGTTCACATTGTTTTAACCTCTTTAAATAATCATCTACTACTTTAGTTAGACTAGCCATCTAATACTAATTCTCCAAACCATAGCCCTCCGTTCCAGCGGTTCCAAATGGCGAAAGAGATCGAGATGTAGGTTTTTAGCGTCCAACATGTCCTCGTCGAAGGCTCGTTGAGCATAGTTGACACCGTCACCGTCCACCAAAGGGTTGTTCGGAAGTGGATCAACAATGTATCTAAATCCCTCGAAAAGGTAGAGTCGAGGGTCATCAGTCTCGATGCAGAGTACACAGAGCGTGCCACTGGGAAGATCCAACACGCCGCCGTCCTTCAGCTATGCCTCGAAGATGATGTTTTGGTGTACCACATCATACACGCGCCCTCCATACCAGGTGAGCTTCACGATTTCTTGTCTCGGGAGGACATATACTTCTGTGGGGCAGCCATCGAAGGGGACAAACAGAAGCTAGAGCCGTACAACCTTGATTTGAAAAGCATCGCTAACCTACAAACCGGAATCAAAATTCCTGTAGAAGATTGTGATAAACAGACACCATCCCTATTCGACGTGGCAAATTTTGTGCTTGATACAAATATCCAGAAGGGTGACGAGACGGTGGAATTAAGGTCGTCTGGATGGGAGAATTATCCCTTGACGTACGAGCAGATAAAATATGCTTCCCTCGATGCCCGTGTGAGTTTCGAGATAGCAGCAAGGTCCAAAGAGCTTGTTGCGAAGTCGTCTCCCACAGAAAATGAGAAGAAGAAGAAGAAGAAGAAGAAGAAGAAGAAGAAGAAGAAGAAGAAGAAAAGGCTGCACCAGCAGCAGGGCATTATGGATGGATGAACTATTTCCTCTCCTGTACAAAAAATTTAATCCCTCTCAGTGTATATTGATATAGATGGACTATTTTGATGGTGTGCATGTCTTTGGAACAAGTACTTGTAGCGTGGGTCTGCTTGACTATAAGGAACTATTTATCCGCCTAGCTTTCTCTACTACTCCTTCCAGTGATCGGTATGCAATGCATGTGTCCGTAGACATGACAGCTTGTCCATGGAAGTTCAACTACGGCGACCATCACGTTTCATCCACTTATACACCTCTAAGTGGGTGTGCATCTAACTTGCTTGCTCATGAAGACCTAGGGCATTTGAGGAAGCCCATCGTTGGAATATACAAGCCAAGTTCTATAATGAAAATTCCCACTAGTATATGAAAGTGATAACTCAAGAGGCTCTCTATATGAAGAACATGGCACTACTCTGAAACACAAGTGTGGTAAAAGGATAGTAGCATTGCCCCTTCTCTCTTTTTCTCACTTTTTTTGTTTTATTTTATTTTTTTCTCTTTTTTTGGGCCTCTTTGGCCTCTTTTTTTATTTGGGCTTCTTTGGCCTCTTTTGTTTTTTTTTTTTAAAGTCCGGAGTCTCATCCCGACTTTTGGGGGAATCATAGTCTCCATCATCCTTTCCTCACTGGGACAATGCTCTAATAATGATGATCATCACACTTTTATTTACTTACAACTCAATATTACAACTCGATACTAGAACAAAGATATGACTCTATATGAATGCCTCCGGCGGTGTACCGGGATGTGCAATGATCTAGCGTAGCAATGACATCAAAAAAACGGACAAGCCATGAAAACATCATGCTATCTATCTTACGATCATGCAAAGCAATATGACAATGAATGCTCAAGTCATGTATATGATGATGATGGAAGTTGCATGGCAATATATCTCGGAATGGCTATGGAGATGCCATGATAGGTAGGTATGGTGGCTGTTTTGAGGAAGGTATATGGTGGGTTTAAGGTACCGGTGAAAGTTGTGCGGTACTAGAGAGGCTAGCAATGGTGGAAGGGTGAGAGTGCGTATAATCCATGGACTCAACATTAGTCATAAAGAACTCACATACTTATTGCAAAAATCTATTAGTCATCGAAACAAAGTACTACGCGCATGCTCCTAGGGGGATAGATTGGTAGGAAAAGACCATCGCTCGTCCCCGACCGCCACTCATAAGGAAGACAATCAATAAATAAATCATGCTCCGACTTTGTTACAAAATGGTTCACCATACGTGCATGCTACGGGAATCACAAACCTCAACATAAGTATTTCTACAATCCACAAATACCCACTAGCATGACTCTAATATCACCATCTTTATATCGCAAAACTATTGCAAGGAATCAAACATATCATATGCAGTGATCTACAAGTTTTATGTAGGATTTTATGACTAACCGTGTGAATGACCGGTTCCTGTCATCTCTCTAAATATATATAAGTGAAGCAAGAGAGTATAATTATTTCTACAAAAGATATGCCTACGCTCTAACAAGTATAAGTGAAGCAAAAGAGCATTCTACAAATGGCGGTTTTCTATGTAAAGAGAAACAGGCAATCCAAACTTCAAATGATATAAGTGAAGCACATGAAGCATTAAAGCCATACTCAAAAGATATAAGTTAAGTGCAAAGAGAATTCTATAAATCAACCAAGGACTATCTCATACCAGCATGGTGCATAAAATAAAAATGAAAACTAAATGCAAAAGACGCTCCAAGATTGCACATATCGCATGAACGAAACGAATCCAAAAACATACCGATACTTGTTGAAGAAAGAGGGGATGCCTTCCGGGGCATACCCAACCTTAGACGCTTGAGTCTCCTTGAATATTTACTTGGGGTGCCTCGGGCATCCCCAAGCTTGAGCTCTTGCCTCTCTTCCTTCTTCTCACATCGAGACCTTCTCGATCATCGAACACTTCATCCACACAAAACTTCAACAGAAAACTCGGTAAGATCCGTTAGTATAATGAAGCAAATCACTACTCTAAGTACTATTGCAAACCAATTCATATTTTGTTTTTGCATTGTGTCTACTGTAATATAACTTTTTCATGGCTTAATCCACTGATATAATTCGATAGTTTCATCAAAACAAGAAAACTATGCATCAAAAACAGAATCTGTCTAAAACAGAACAGTCTGTAATAATCTGAACATTCACCATAATTATGATACTTGAAAAATTCTTCTAAAATTAGGAAAAATAAACAATTTGCATAGAAAGACATTTCAAAAAGAATCATAACTGTTTAACGTTCCAACTAAAAACGTAAAATCACGCACTACAGCCAAAGTTTCTGTCCTGCACCGTACAAACCATCAAGCAAATGTAAACATCCTAAAGGCAAACCTTGGCACATTATTTTTATAATACAATGGAATTGTACAAGGGGATAATTATTTTTGTTGAAAATGTTCTGTAATCAAGATTCACAAAGTTGCCGTGAGCATGAACAAAGTTCAAGGAGCTCTCCCACTTCAACAATGATTGTCTTTCTCACTTTCACTTTCCTTTTTGAAAAAGTTTTGGGTTCCCCTCTTTATTTTTGTTGTTTTTAAACTATATAAAAGCACTCTACAGAAATAAATGACTCTCTAAAACTTTCGGGTTGTCTCCCTGGCAGCACTTTCTTTAAAGCCATTAAGCTAGGCATATAGTGCTCAAGTAATGAATCCACCCGGATCCCAAGGTATATCAAAGCCAATTTTAATTAACAATGATTTGTAATTTAGTAGTGAGCACAAAGCAAGATATATCATGTAACTAAGAATTC
>NC_053024.1:622552837-622568778 GCF_003073215.2 Triticum urartu
GAGAGAGAGCTGTCAGTTGGTGCAGTTCCAAGCAGAGCGTCGTGGCGGGATCTACGTGTGAAGCGGAGTACATAGCTGCTTCGGAAGCAGCAAATGAAGGAGTCTGGATGAAGGATTTCATATTTTAGGTGTCATACCTAGTGCATCGGGTCCAATGAAAATCTTTTGTGACAATACTGTGCAATTGCCTTGGCAAAGGAATCCAGATTTCACAAGAGAACCAAGCACATCAAGAGACGCTTCAATTCCATCCGCGATCAAGTCAAGGAGGGAGACATAGAGATTTGCAAGATACATACAGATCTGAATGTTGCAGACCGTTGAATAAGCCTCTCTCAAGAGCAAAACATGACCATCACCAAGACTCCATGGGTGTTAGAATCATTACAATGTAATCTAGATTATTGACTCTAGTGCAAGTGGGAGACTGAAGGAAATATGCCCTAGAGGCAATAATAAATTTATTATTTATATTTCTTTATATCATGATAAATGTTTATTATTCATGCTAGAATTGTATTAACCGGAAACTTAGTACATGTGTGAATACATATACAAACAGAGAGTCACTAGTTTACCTCTACTTGACTAGCTCGTTGAATCAATGATGGTTATGTTTCCTAACCATAGACATGAGTTGTCATTTGATTAATGGGATCACATCATTAGAAAATAATGTGATTGACTTGACCCATCCGTTAGCTTAGCATGATGATCGTTTAGTTTTTTGCTATTGCTTTCTCCATAACCATATATAGATGTTCCTATGACTATGAGATCATGCAACTCCCGAATACCGGAGGAACACTTTGTGCGCTACCAAACGTCACAACGTAACTTGATGATTATAAAGGTGCTCTACAGGTATCTCCGATGGTGTTTGTTGAGTTTGCATGGATCAAGATTAGGATTTGTCACTCTGATTGTCGGAGAGGTATCTCTGGGCCCTCTCGGTAATGTACATCACTATAAGCCTTGCAAGAAACGTAGCTAATGAGTTAGTTACGGGATGAAGCATTATGAAACGAGTAAAGAGACTTGATGGTAACGAGATTGAACTAGGTATTGAGATACCGACGATCGAATCTCGGGCAAGTAACATACCGATGTCAAAGGGAACAACATATATCGTTATGCGGTTTGACCGATAAAGATCTTCATAGAATATGTAGGAACCAATATGAGCATCCAGGTTCCGCTATTGGCTATTGACCGGAGACATGTATCGGTCATGTCTACATAGTTCTCGAACCCATAGGGTCTGCACGCTTAACGTTCGGTGACCATCGGTATTACGAGTTTATGTGTTTTGATGTACCGAAGGTAGTTTGGAGTCTCGGATTTGATCACGGGCATGGCGAGGAGTCTCGAAATGCTCGAGACGTAAAGGTCGATATATTGGAAGCCTATGTTTGTGTTGGAAATATTCCCTAGAGGCAATAAAAATGGTTATTATTATATTTCCTTGTTCATGATAATTGTCTATTGTTCATGCTATAATTGGTTATCCGGAAATCGTAATACATGTGTGAATACATAGACCACAACATGTCCCTAGTGAGCCTCTAGTTGACTAGCTCGTTGATCAATAGATGGTTACGGTTTCCTGACCATGGACATTGGATGTCATTGATAACGGGATCACATCATTAGGAGAATGATGTGATGGACAAGACCCAATCCTAAGCATAGCACAAGATCGTGTAGTTTGTCTGCTAAAGCTTTTCTAATGTCAAGTATCTTTTCCTTAGACCATGAGATTGTGCAACTCCCAGATACTGTAGGAATGCTTTGGGTGTGCCAAATGTCACAACGTAACTGGGTGGCTATAAAGGTGCACTACGGGTATCTCCGAAAGTGTCTGTTGGGTTGGCATGAATCGAGGCTGGGATTTGTCACTTCGTATGACAAAGAGGTATCTCTGGGCCCACGCGGTGATGCATCATCATAATGAGCTCAATGTGTCTAAGCGGTTAGTCACGGGATCATGCATTACAGAACGATTAAAGTGACTTGACAGTAACGAGATTGAATGAGGTATTGGGATACCGATGATCGAATCTCGGGCAAGTAACGTATCGATTGACAAAGGGAATTGTATACGGGATTGATTGAATCCTTGACATCGTGGTTCATCCAATGAGATCATCGTGGAACATGTGGGAGCCAACATGGGTATCCAGATCCCGCTGTTCGTTATTGGTCGGAGAGATGTCTCGGTCATGTCTGCATGATTCCCGAACCCGTAGGGTCTACACACTTAAGATTCGGTGACACTAGAGTTGTTATGGGAATTAGTATGCGGTTACTGAATGTTGTTTGGAGTCCCGGATGAGATCTCAGACGTCATGAGGAGTTCCGGAATGGTCCGGAGATAAAGATTTATATATGGGAAGTCCTTATTCGGTAGCCAGAAGTGTTCGGGGGTTTATCGGTATTGTACCGGGACCACTGAAGGGGTTCCGGGGGGTCCACCGGGAGGGTCCACCTGCCCCGGAGGGCCCTATGGGCTGAATATGGAGGGGAACCAGCCCCTAGGTGGGCTGGGCGCCGAACCCCCCTAGGTCCCATGCGCCTAGGGTTTAGGGGAAACCCTAAAGGGGGCGCCCCCCTTGGCTTGGGGGGCAAGCCAACCCCCTTGGTTGCCGCCCCCCCTCTCCCTTGCCCCTATAAATAGAGGGGATGTGGGAGGGCTGCAGCACCACTTCCCCTGGCGCAGCCCTCTCCCTCCCCAACACCTCCTCCTTCGTAGTAGTGCTTGGCGAAGCCCTGCCCGAGAACCACAAGCTCCACCACCACGCCGTCGTGCGGCCGGAGCTCTTCCTCAACTTCTCCTCTCCCCTTGCTGGATCAAGAAGGAGGAGACGTCCCCGGGTTGTACGTGTGTTGAACGCGGAGGTGCTATTGTTCGACGCTTATATCGGAATCAACCTCGATCAGAATCGCTGTGAGTACGGCTCCTTCATCCGTGTTCTTGTAACGCTTCCGTTTCACGATCTTCAAGGGTATGAAGATACACTCCCCTCTCTCTCGTTGCTAGTCTCTCCATAGATTGATCTTGGTGATGCGTAGAATTTTTTTAATTTCTGCAACGATCCCCAACAGTGGCATCATGAGCTAGGTCTATGCGTAGTTTCTATGCACGAGTAGAACACAAGATGTTGTGGGCGTCGATTTTGTCAATTTACTTTCCGTTACTAGTCTTATCTTGATTCGGCGGCATCGTGGGATGAAGCGGCCCGGACCGACCTTACACGTATGCTTACGTGAGACTGGTTCCACCGACTGACATGCACTAGTTGCATAAGGTGGCTAGCGGGTGTCTGTCTCTCCCACTTTAGTCGAATCAGATTCAATGAAGGGTCCTTATGAAGGGTAAATAGAAATTGGCATATCACGTTGTGGTTTTGGTGTAGGTAAGCAACGTTCTTGCTAGAAACCTATAGCAGCCACGTAAAAACTTGCAACAACAATTAGAGGACGTCTAACTTGTTCTTGCAGCATATGTCGTGTGATGTGATATGGCCAAAAGGATGTGATGAATGATATATGTGATGTATGAGATTGATCATGTTCTTGTAATAGGAATCATGACTTGCATGTCGATGAGTATGACAACTGGCAGGAGCCATAGGAGTTGTCTTAATTTATTGTATGACCTGCGTGTCAATGATAAGCGCCATGTAATTACTTTACTTTATTGCTAACCGTTAGCCATAGTAGTAGAAGTAAACAGTTGGCGAGACAACTTTTAAGACACGATGATGGAGATCATGGTGTCATGCCGGTGATGATGATGATCATGACAGCCCCAAAGATGGAGATCAAAAGGAGCAAAATGATATTGGCCATATCATGTCACTATTTGATTGCATGTGATGTTTATCATGTTTATACATCTTATTTGCTTAGAACGACGGTATAAATAAGATGATCCTCGCTAAAATTCAAGAAAGTGTTCCCCCTAACTGTGCACCGTTGCGAAGGTTCGTTGTTTCGAAGCACCACAGTGATGATCGGGTGTGATAGATTCTCATGTTCGAATACAATGGGTGTAAGCCAGATTTACACATGCAAGAACACTTAGGTTGACTTGACGAGCCTAGCATGTACAGACATGGCCTCGGAACACGAGAGACCGAAAGGTCAACATGAGTCGTATAGTAGATACGATCAACATGGAGATTGTTCACCGTGATGACTAGTCCTGTCTCACGTGATGATCGGACACGGCCTAGTCGATTCGATCATGTATCACTTAGATGACTAGAGGGATGTCTGTCTGAGTGGGAGTTCATTAAATAATTTGATTAGATGAACTTAATTATCATGAACTTAGTCTAAATATCTTTACAATATGTCTTGTAGATCAAATGGCCCACGCTAATGTTGCCCTCAACTTCAACGCGTTCCTAGAGAAAACCAAGCTGAAAGACGATGGTAGCAACTATACGGACTGGGTCCAACTTGAGGATCATCCTCATAGCTGCCAAGAAAGCATATGTCCTTGAAGCACCGCTAGGTGAAGCGCCCATTTTCCCAGCAACTCAAGACGTTATGAACGCCTGGCAGTCGCGTAGTGATGATTACTCCCTGGTTCAGTGCGGCATGCTTTACAGCTTAGAACCGGGGCTCCAAAAGCGTTTTGAGCAACACGGAGCATATGAGATGTTCCAAGAGCTGAAAATGGTTTTCCAAGCTCATGCCCGGGTCGAGAGATATGAAGTCTCCGACAAGTTCTACAGTTGTAAGATGGAGGAGAATAGTTCTGTCAGCGAGCACATACTCAAAATGTCTGGGTTGCACAACCGCTTGTCTCAGCTGGGAGTTAATCTCCCGGATGACGCGGTCGTTGACAGAATCCTTCAGTCGCTCCCACCTAGCTACAAGAGCTTTGTGATGAATTTCAATATGCAGGGGATGGAGAAAACCATTCCTGAGGTATATTCAATGCTGAAATCAGCGGAGGTGGAGATCAAAAAGGAACATCAAGTGTTGATGGTCAATAAAACCACTAGTTTCAAGAAAGGCAAGGGTAAGAAGAACTTCAAGAAGGGGCAAGGGAGTTGCCGCGCCCGGTAAGCCAGTTGCCGGGAAGAAGCCAAAGCATGGACCCAAGCCTGAGACTGAGTGCTTTTATTGCAAGGGAAACGGTCACTGGAAGCGGAACTGCCCCAAGTACTTAGCGGATAAGAAGGCCGGCAATACCAAAGGTATATATGATATACATGTTATTGATGTGTACCTTACCAGCACTTGTAGTAGCTCCTGGGTATTTGATACCGGTGCGGTTGCTCATATTTGTAACTCAAAACAGGAGCTGCGGAATAAGCGGAGACTGGCGAAGGACGAGGTGACGATGCGCGTCGGGAATGGTTCCAAGGTCGATGTGATCGCCGTCGGCACGCTACCTCTACATTTACCTACGGGATTAGTTTTAAACCTCAATAATTGTTATTTAGTGCCAGCTTTGAGCATGAACATTGTATCTGGATCTCGTTTAATGCGAGATGGCTACTCATTTAAATCCGAGAATAATGGTTGTTCCATTTATATGAGAGATATGTTTTATGGTCATGCCCCGCTGGTCAATGGTTTTTATTGTTTAATCTCGAACGTGATGTTACACATATTCATAGTGTGAATGCCAAAAGATGTAAGGTTGATAATGATAGTCCCACATACTTGTGGCACTGCCGCCTTGGTCACATTGGTGTCAAACGCATGAAGAAACTCCATGCAGATGGACTTTTGGAGTCTCTTGATTATGAATCATTTGACACGTGCGAACCATGCCTCATGGGTAAAATGACCAAGACTCCGTTCTCCGGAACAATGGAGCGAGCAACCAACTTATTGGAAATCATACATACTGATGTGTGCGGTCCAATGAGTGTTGAGGCTCGCGGTGGCTATCGTTATGTTCTCACCCTCACTGATGACTTGAGTAGATATGGGTATGTCTACTTAATGAAACACAAGTCTGAGACCTTTGAAAAGTTCAAGGAATTTCAGAGTGAGTAGAATCAACGTGACAGGAAAATAAAGTTCTTGATCAGATCATGGGGGAGAATACTTGAGTCACGAATTTGGCACGCACTTAAGGAAATGTGGAATTGTTTCACAACTCACGCCGCCTGGAACACCTCAGCGTAATGGTGTGTCCGAACGTCGTAATCGCACTCTATTGGATATGGTGCGATCTATGATGTCTCTTACCGATCTACCGCTATCATTTTGGGGTTATGCTTTAGAGACTGCCGCATTCACTTTAAATAGGGCTCCGTCGAAATCCGTTGAGACGACACCGTATGAATTATGGTTTGGGAAGAAACCTAAGCTGTCGTTTCTGAAAAGTTTGGGGATGCGATGCTTATGTCAAGAAACTTCAACCTGAAAAGCTCGAACCCAAGTCGGAAAAATGTGTCTTCATAGGATACCCTAAGGAAACTATTGGGTATACCTTCTACCTCAGATCCGAAGGCAAGATCTTTGTTGCCAAGAATGGATCCTTTCTAGAGAAAGAGTTTCTCTCGAAAGAAGTAAGTGGGAGGAAAGTAGAACTTGATGAGGTACTGCCTCTTGAACCGGAGAGTAGCGCAGCTCAGGAAGATGTTTCTGTGGTGCCTGCACCGACTAGAGAGGAAGTTAATGATGATGATCATGAAACTTTCAGATCAAGTTGCTACTGAACTTCGTAGGTCCACAAGGACACGTTCCGCACCAGAGTGGTACGGCAACCCTGTCCTGGAAATCATGTTGTTAGACAATGGTGAACCTTCGAACTATGAAGAAGCGATGGCGGGCCCGGATTCCACAAATGGCTTGAAGCCATGAAATCCGAGATAGGATCCATGTATGAAAATGAAGTATGGACTTTGACTGACTTGCCCTGATGATCGGCGAGCCATAGAAAATAAATGGATCTTTAAGAAGAAGACAGACGCAGATGGTAATGTGACCATCTATAAAGCTCGGCTTGTCGCTAAGGGTTATCGACAAGTTCAAGGGGTTGACTACGATGAGACTTTCTCACCGGTAGCGAAGCTGAAGTCCGTCCGAATCATGTTAGCAATTGCCGCATTCTATGATTATGAAATATGGCAAATGGACGTCAAAACGGCATTCCTTAATGGTTTCCTTAAGGAAGAATTGTATATGATGCAGCCGGAAGGTTTTGTCGATCCTAAGAATGCTGACAAGGTGTGCAAGCTCCAACGCTCGATCTATGGGCTGGTGCAAGCATCTCGGAGTTGGAACATTCGCTTTGATGAGATGATCAAAGCGTTTGGGTTTACACAGACTTATGGAGCATGTGTTTACAAGAAAGTGAGTGGGAGCTCTGTGGCATTTCTCATATTATATGTGGATGACATACTATTGATGGGAAATGATATAGAATTCTTGGAAAGCATAAAGGCCTACTTGAATAAGTGTTTTTCAATGAAGGACCTTGGAGAAGCTGCTTACATATTAGGCATCAAGATCTATAGAGATAGATCGAGACGCCTCATTGGTCTTTCACAAAGCACATACCTTGACAAGATATTGAAGAAGTTCAATATGGATCAGTCCAAGAAGGGGTTCTTGCCTGTATTGCAAGGTGTGAGATTGAGCACGGCTCAATGCCCGACCACGGCAAAAGATAGAGAAAAGATGAGTGTCATCCCCTATGCCTCGGCCATAGGGTCTATTATGTATGCCATGCTGTGTACCAGACCTGATGTGAACCTTGCGTAAGTTTGGTAGGAAGGTACCAAAGTAATCCCGGCATGGAACACTGGACAGCGGTCAAGAATATCCTGAAGTACCTGAAAAGGACTAAGGATATGTTTCTCGTTTATGGAGGTGACGAAGAGCTCGTCGTAAAGGGTTACGTCGATGCTAGCTTCGACACAGATCTGGATGACTCCAAGTCACAAACCGGATACGTGTATATTTTGAATGGTGGGGCAGTCAGCTGGTGCAGTTGCAAGCAAAGCGTCGTGGCGGGATCTACATGTGAAGCGGAGTACATGGCAGCCTCGGAGGCAGCACATGAAGCAATCTGGATGAAGGAGTTCATTACCGACCTAGGAGTTATTCCCAATGCGTCGGGCCCGATGACTCTCTTCTGTGACAACACTGGAGCTATTGCCCTTGCCAAGGAGCCCAGGTTTCACAAGAAGACCAGGCATATCAAGCGTCGCTTCAACTCCATTCGTGAAAATGTTCAAGATGGAGACATAGATATTTAAAGTGCATACGGACCTGAATGTCGCAGATCCGTTGACTAAACCTCTTCCACGAGCAAAACATGATCAACACCAGAACTCTATGGGTGTTCGATTCATCACAATGTAACTAGATTATTGACTCTAGTGCAAGTGGGAGACTGTTGGAAATATGCCCTAGAGGCAATAATAAAATGGTTATTATTATATTTCCTTGTTCATGATAATTGTCTATTGTTCATGCTATAATTGTGTTATCCGGAAATCGTAATACATGTGTGAATACATAGACCACAACATGTCCCTAGTGAGCCTCTAGTTGACTAGCTCGTTGATCAATAGATGGTTACGGTTTCCTGACCATGGACATTGGATGTCATTGATAACGGGATCACATCATTAGGAGAATGATGTGATGGACAAGACCCAATCCTAAGCATAGCACAAGATCGTGTAGTTCGTTCTGCTAAAGCTTTTCTAATGTCAAGTATCTTTTCCTTAGACCATGAGATTGTGCAACTCCCGGATACTGTAGGAATGCTTTGGGTGTGCCAAACGTCACAACATAACTGGGTGGCTATAAAGGTGCACTACAGGTATCTCCGAAAGTGTCTGTTGGGTTGGCACGAATCGAGACTGGGATTTGTCACTCCGTATGACAGAGAGGTATCTCTGGGCCCACTCGGTAATGCATCATCATAATGAGCTCAATGTGTCTAAGCAGTTATCACGGGATCATGCATTACGGAACGAGTAAAGTGACTTGCCGGTAACGAGATTGAACGAGGTATTGGGATACCGACGATCGAATCTCGGGCAAGTAACGTACCGATTGACAAAGGGAATTGTATACAGGATTGATTGAATCCTCGACATCGTGGTTCATCCGATGAGATCATCGGAACATGTGGGAGCCAACATGGGTATCCAGATCCCGCTGTTGGTTATTGGCCAGAGAGATGTCTCGGTCATGTCTGCATGATTCCCGAACCCGTAGGGTCTACACACTTAAGGTTCGGTGACGCTAGGGTTAGGAAATGTATGTGCAGTTACCTGAATGTTGTTCAGAGTCCCGGATGAGATCCCGTACGTCACGAGGAGTTCCGGAATGGTCCGGAGATAAAGATTTATATATGGGAAGTCCTTATTCGGTCGCCGGAAGTGTTTGGGGGTTTATCGGTATTGTACCGGGACCACCGAAGGGGTTCCCGGGGTCCACCGGGAGGGTCCACCTGCCCCGGAGGGCCCTATGGGCTGAATATGGAGGGGAACCAACCCCTAAGTGGGCCGGGTGCCAAACCCCCCTAGGGCCCATGCGCGTAGGGTTTAGGGGAAACCCTAAAGGGGGCGCCCCCCTTGGCCTGGGGGGCAAGCCACCCCCTTGCCCCCCCCCCTCTAGATCCATCTGGAGGGGGCCAGCCCCCTCTCCCTTGCCCCTATAAATAGAGGGGAGGTGGGAGGGCTGCCGCACCCTTCCCCTGGCGCAGCCCTCTCCATCCCCAACACATCCTCCTTCGTAGTAGTGCTTGGCGAAGCCCGGCCGGAGAACCGCAAGCTCCACCACCACGCCGTCGTGCTGTCGGAGCTCTTCCTCAACTTCTCCTCTCCCCTTGCTGGATCAAGAAGGAGGAGGCATTCCCGGGTTATACGTGTGTTGAACACGAAGGCGCCGTTGTTCGGCGCTTATATCGGAATCAACCGTGATCTGAATCGCCGTGAGTACGACTCCTTCATCCGCGTTCTTGTAACGCTTCCGCATCGCGATCTTCAAGGGTATGAAGATACACTCTCCTCTATCTTGTTGCTAGTCTCTCCATAGATTGATCTTGGTGATGCGTAGAACTTTTTTTAATTTCTGCAACGATCCCCGACAGTTTGGACATCGGAATGGTTCCGGATGAAATCGAGAGTATACCAGAGCACCGGGAGGTTACCGGAACCCCTCGGGAGGTATATGGGCCTTATTGGGCCTTAGTGGAAGAGAGGGAAAAGAAGCAAAGGAGGGGGCGCCCTCCCCCCCCCAAGCCCAATCCGAATTGGGAGGGGGGTCGCCCCCCCCTTCCTTCCTTCTTCTCCTCCTTCCTTCTCTGCTAGAACCAACAAAGGGAAGGGGGAATCCTACTCCTGGTGGGAGTAGGACTCCCTTGGGGCGCGCCTAGAGAGGCCGACCCCCTCCCCCTCCTCCACTCCTTTATATACGGGGGAGGGGGGAACCTCATGGACACACAAGTTGATCATTGATCTCTTAGCCGTGTGTGGTGCCCCCGTCCACCATAATCCACCTCGATCATTGTTGGGGAACGTTGCAGAAAACAAAAAATTTTCCTACTCGTTTCACCAAGATCATCTAGGAGTTCATCTAGCAACGAGTCATCTAATGCATCTACATACCTTTGTAGATGGCGCACGGAAGCGTTCAAAAGAACGGTGATGATGTAGTCGTACTCGACGTGATCCAAATCACCGATGACCAAGCGCCGAACGGACGGCACCTCCGCGTTCAACACACGTACGGGACGGGAGACGTCTCCTCCTTCTTGATCCAGCAAGGGGGAGGAGAGGTTGATGAAGATCCAGCAGCACGACGGCGTGGTGGTGGATGCAGGGCGTCACAGTAGCAGGGCTTCGCCTATACTACGAGGGAGACGTAACGGGGAGAGAGGGAGGCGCCAGGGGCTGGGGTATGAAGTCCCTCCTCTCCCCCACTATATATAGGGGTGCCAAGGGGGGGGCGCCGGCCCTAGTAGATGGATCTACTAGGGGGGCGGCGGCCTAGGGTGGGGGGCTTGCCCCCCAAGCAAGGGGGCGCCCCCTTTTAGGGTTTCCCCCAACCCTAGCCGCATGGGCCCTAGGGGGGTGGCGCCCCAGCCCACTATGGGCTGGGTTCCCTCCCACTTCAGCCCATGGGGCCCCCCGGGATAGGTGGCCCCACCCGGTGGACCCCCGGGACCCTTCCGGTGGTCCTGGTACAATACCGGTGACCCCGAAACTTGTCCCGATGGCCGAAACTGCACTTCCTATATAAAATTCTTTACCTCCGGACCATTTCGGAACTCCTCGTGACGTCGGGATCTCATCCGGGACTCCGAACAACTATTCGGGTTACTGCATATACATATCTTCACAACCCTAGCGTCACCGAACCTTAAGTGTGTAGACCCTACGGGTTCGGGAGACAAGCAGACATGACCGAGACGACTCTCCGGTCAATAACCAACAGCGGGATCTGGATACCCATGTTGGCTCCCACATGCTCCACGATGATCTCATCGGATGAACCACGATGTCGAGGATTCAATCAACCCCGTATACAATTCCCTTTGTCAATCGGTATGTTACTTGCCCGAGACTCGATCGTCGGTATCCCAATACCTTGTTCAATCTCGTTACCGGCAAGTCACTTTACTCGTACCGTAATGCATGATCCCGTGATCAGACACTTGGTCACTTTGAGCTCATTATGATGATGCATTACCGAGTGGGCCCAGTGATACCTCTCCGTCATGCGGAGTGACAAATCCCAGTCTTGATCCGTGTCAACCCAACAGACGCTTTCGGAGATACCCGTAGTCTACCTTTAAGGTCACCAGTTACGTTGTGACGTTTGGTAGACCCAAAGGCACTCCTACGGTATCCGGGAGTTACACGGATCTCATGGTCTAAGGGAAAGGATACTTGACATTGGAAAACTCTAGCAAACGAACTATACGATCTTGTGCTATGTTTAGGATTGGGTCTTGTCCATCACATCATTCTCCTAATGATGTGATCTCGTTATCAATGACATCCAATGTCCATAGTCAGGAAACCATGACTATCTGTTGATCAACGAGCTAGTCAACTAGAGGCATACTAGGGACATGTTGGTGTCTGTTATTCACACATGTATTACTATTTCCGGATAACACAATTATAGCATGAATAAAAGACAATTATCATGAACAAGGAAATATAATAATAATCCTTTTATTATTGCCTCTAGGGCATATTTCCAACAGTCTCCCACTTGCACTAGAGTCAATAATCTAGTTACATTGTGATGAATCGAACACCCATGGAATTCTGGTGTTGATCATGTTTTGCTAGGGAGAGGTAGTCAACGGATCCTACATTCAGGTCCGTATGTACTTTACAAATCATCTATGTCCTCCATCTTGAACATTTTCACGAATGGATTTGAAGCGACGCTTGATGTGCCTTGTATTCTTTTGAAACCTGGGCTCCTTGGCAAGTGCAATAGCTCTAGTGTTGTCACAGAAGAGTTTTGATTGGCCCCGACGCATTGGGTATGACTCCTAGGTCGGTGATGAACTCCTTCACCCAATTGCTTCATGTGCTGCCTCCGAGGCTGCCATGTACTCCGCTTCACATGTAGATCCCGCCACGACGCTCTGCTTGCAACTGCACCAGCTTACTGCCCCACCATTCAAAATATACACGTATCCGGTTTGTGACTTAGAGTCATCCAGATCTGTGTCGAAGCTAGCGTCGACGTAACCCTTTACGACGAGCTCTTCGTCACCTCCATAAACGAGAAACATTTCCTTAGTCCTTTTCAGGTACTTCAGGATATTCTTGACCGCTGTCCAGTGTTCCTTGCCGGGATTACTTTGGTACCTTCCTACCAAACTTACGGCAAGGTTTACATCAGGTCTGGTACACAGCATGGCATACATAATAGAACCTATGGCTGAGGCATAGGGGATGACACTCATCTCTTCTATATCTTCTGCCGTGGTCGGACATTGAGCTGAGCTCAATTTCATACCTTGTAACACAGGCAAGAACCCCTTCTTAGACTGATCCATATTGAACTTCTTCAATATCTTATCAAGGTATGTGCTTTGTGAAAGACCTATGAGGCGTCTCATCTCTATAGATTTTGATGCCTAATATATAAGCAGCTTCTCCAAGGTCCTTCATTGAAAAACTCTTATTCAAGTAGGCCTTGATGCTGTCCAAGAGTTCTATATCATTTCCCATCAATAGTATGTCATCTACATATAATATGAGAAATGCTACAGAGCTCCCACTCACTTTCTTGTAAACGCAGGCTTCTCCATAAGTCTGCGTAAACCCAAACGCTTTGATCATCTCATCAAAGCGAATGTTCCAACTCCGAGATGCTTGCACCAGCCCATAAATCGAGCGTTGGAGCTTGCACACCTTGTCAGCATTCTTAGGATCGACAAAACCTTCCGGCTGCATCATATACAATTCTTCCTTAAGGAAACCATTAAGGAATGCCGTTTTGACGTCCATTTGCCATATCTCATAATCATAGAATGCGGCAATTGCTAACATGATTCGGACGGACTTCAGCTTCGCTACGGGTGAGAAAGTCTCATCGTAGTCAACCCCTTGAACTTGTCGATAACCCTTAGCGACAAGCCTAGCTTTATAGATGGTCACATTACCATCCGCGTCTGTCTTCTTCTTAAAGATCCATTTATTTTCTATGGCTCGCCGTTCAACGGGCAAGTCAGTCAAAGTCCATACTTCGTTTTCATACATGGATCCTATCTCGGATTTCATGGCTTCTAGCCATTTGTCGGAATCCGGCCCGCCATCGCTTCTTCATAGTTCGAAGGTTCACTGTTGTCTAACAACATGATTTCCAAGACAGGGTTGCCGTACCACTCTGGTGTGGAACGTGTCCTTGTGGACCTACGAAGTTCAGTAGCAACTTGATCTAAAGTTTCATGATCATCATAATTAACTTCCTCTCTAGTCGGTGCAGGCACCTCAGGAACATTTTCTTGAGTTGCGCCATTTTCCGGTTCAAGAGGTAATACTTCATCAAGTTCTACTTTCCTCCCACTTACTTCTTTCGAGAGAAACTCTTTCTCTAGAAAGGACCCATTCTTGGCAACAAAGATCTTGCCTTCGGATCTGAGGTAGAAGGTATACCCAATAGTTTCTTTAGGGTATCCTATGAAGACGCATTTTTCCGACTTGGGTTCGAGCTTTTCAGGTTGAAGTTTCTTGACATAAGCATCGCATCCCCAAACTTTTAGAAACGACAGCTTAGGTTTCTTCCCAAACCATAATTCATACGGTGTCGTCTCAACGGATTTCGACGGAGCCCTATTTAAAGTGAATGCGGCAGTCTCTAAAGCATAGCCCCAAAAAGATAGCGGTAAATCGGTAAGAGACATCATAGATCGCACCATATCTAATAAAGTGCGATTACGACGTTCGGACACACCATTACGCTGAGGTGTTCCAGGCGGCGTGAGTTGTGAAACTATTCCACATTTTCTTAAGTGTGTGCCAAATTCGTGACTCAAGTATTCTCCTCCACGATCTGATCGTAGAAACTTGATTTTCCTGTCACGTTGATTCTCAACCTCACTCTGAAATTCCTTGAACTTTTCAAAGGTTTCAGACTTGTGTTTCATTAAGTAGACATACCCATATCTACTAAAGTCATCAGTGAGGGTGAGAACATAACGATAGCCACCGCGAGCCTCAACACTCATTGGACCGCACACATCAGTATGTATGATTTCCAATAAGTCGGTTGCTCGCTCCATTGTTCCTGAGAACGGAGTCTTGGTCATTTTACCCATGAGGCATGGTTCGCACGTGTCAAATGATTCATAATCAAGAGACTCTAAAAGTCCATCTGCATGGAGCTTCTTCATGCGTTTGACACCTATGTGACCAAGGCGGCAGTGCCACAAGTATGTGGGACTATCATTATCAACCTTACATCTTTTGGTACTCACATTATGAACATGTGTAGTATACGTCGAGATCATAAGAATAAACCATTACCATAGGAGTGTTGGGGAACGTAGCATAAATTCAAAAATCCTACGTGTCACCAAGATCAATCTATGGAGTCATCTAGCAACGAGGGAGGATTGGATCTACATACCCTTGTAGATCGCGCGCGGAAGCGTTCAAGAGAACGGGGTTGATGGAGTCGTACTCGTCGTGATTCAAATCACCGATGATCCTAGCGCCGAACGGACGGCACCTCCGCGTTCAACACACGTACGGAAGGGAGACGTCTCCCATGCCTTGATCCAGCAAGGAGGAGGGAGAGGTTGATGGAGATCCAGCAGCACGACGGCGTGGTGGAAGTAGCGGGATTCCAACAGGGCTTCGCTAAGCGCTGCGGGAGGAGGAAGATGTGTCACGGGAGGGAGAGGGAGGCGCCAGGCCTTAGATTGGTTTGCTCCTCCTTTTCCCCACTATATATAGGGCCAAGGGAGAGGGGGAGGCGCAGCCCTTGCCCCTTCCTCCAAGGAAGGGTGCGGCCAAGGGGGGGAGGAGTCCATCCTCCCCAAGGCACCTCGGAGGTGCCTTCCCCCTTTAGGACTCTCCCCTTTTCCCATCTCTTGGCGCATGGGCCTCTTGGGGCTGGTGCCCTTGGCCCATATAGGCCAAGGCTCCCCCCCTACAGCCCATGTGGCCCCCCGGGGCAGGTGGCCCCACCCGATGGACCCCCGGGACCCTTCCGATTGTCCCGGTACAATACCGGTGACCCCGAAACTTGTCCCGATGGCCGAAATAGCACTTCCTATATATAATTCTTTACCTCCGGACCATTCCGGAACTCCTCGTGACGTCCGGGATCTCATCCGGGACTCCGAACAACATTCGGGTACCGCATACTAATATCTCCATAACCCTAGCGTCACCGAACCTTAAGTGTGTAGACCCTACGGGTTCGGGAGACATGCAGACATGACCGAGATGACTCTCCGGTCAATAACC
>NC_053024.1:622569778-622584387 GCF_003073215.2 Triticum urartu
TAGACAAGTTGTCTGCAACGGGGTTCTCAGCTCCCTTTCTATCAATAATATGCAAATAAAATTCTTGTAGCAAGAGAACCCATCTAATAAGTCTAGGTTTAGCATCTTTCTTTTCCATAAGGTATTTAATAGCAGCATGATCAGTGTGAACAGTTACTTTAGAATCAACAATATAAGGTCTGAACTTATCACAAACAAATACAACTGCTAAAAATTCGTTTTCAGTATTAGCATAATTTCTCTGGGCACTGTCTAGAGTTTTAGTAGCATATTGGATAACATTTAATTTCATATCAACTCTTTGTCCTAGAACAACACCTACAACATAATCACTAGCATCACACATAATTTCAAAGGGTAAATTCCAATCAGGTGGCTGAACAATAGGTGCAAAAATCAAGGCTTTCTTAAGTATTTCAAATGCTTCTACACAATCATCATCAAATACAAAAGGAACTTCTTTTGTAAGAGATTAGTCAGAGGCCTAGAATTTTTTGAGAAGTCTTTAATGAACCTCCTATAAAAACCGGCATGACCAAGGAAACTTCTTATACCTTTAATGTCCTTAGGACATGACATCTTTTCAATAGCATCAACTTTAGCTTTATCAACTTCAATACCTCTTTTAGAAATTTTATGCCCCAAGACAATACCTTCATGAACCATAAAGTGGAACTTCTCCCAGTTCAAGACAATATTAGTTTCTTCACATCTCTGCAACACTCGCTCAAGGTTGCTTAAGCAATCATCAAAAGAAGTTCCATACATTGAGAAATCATCCATGGAAACCTCAATAATCTTTTCACAAAAGTCAGAGAATATAGCAGTCGTACATCTTTGAAAGGTAGCAGGTGCATTACATAAACCAAAAGGCATACTTCTATAAGCAAAGGTACCGAAAGGGCAAGTAAAAGTGGTCTTTTCCTGATCCTCTTTCGACACAGGTATTTGAGAGAAACCAGAATAACCGTCTATAAAGCAAAAAATGTGTATGTTTGGATAATCTTTCTAGCATTTGATCAATAAAGGGTAAAGGGTAATGATCGTTTCTAGTAGCTTTATTTAATTTGCGGAAATCAATTACCATTCTATAACCTGTAACAATTCTTTGTGGGATCAATTCATCTTTATCATTAGGAACAACAGTAATACCCCCCTTCTTAGGGACACAATGGACAGGACTTACCCACTGACTATCAGCAACAGGATAAATTATACCTGCCTCTAGAAGCTTTAGTATTCTTTCTTACCACTTCTTTCATCTTAGGATTTAACCGTCGTTGGTGATCAACAACCGGTTTAGCGTCTTTCTCCAATTTTATTTTGTGCTGGCATAGAGTGGGACTAATGCCCTTAAGATCATCAAGAGTATATCCAATAGCAGCACGGTGCTTCTTCAGAGTTTTCAATAATTTCTCTTCTTCATGCTCTGAAAGGTTAGCACTAATAATAACAGGATATATCTTCTTTTCATCAAGATAAGCATATTTAAGAGTATCAGGTAATGGTTTAAGCTCAAACACGGGATCACCCTTGGGTGGAGGAGGATCCCCTAGAATTTCAACAGGCAAGTTGTGTTTCAAAATAGGTCCCTGTTTAAAGAATACTTCATCTATTTCCCTTCTTTCATTCATAAACATATCATTTTCATGGTCTAGCAAATATTGTTCTAAAGGATCATTAGGAGGCACGGCAATAGAAGCAAGACCAATAATTTCATCTTTACTAGGCAATTCTTTATCATGGGGTTGTCTACGAAATTTAGCAAAATTAAAATCATGAGACATATCCCCTAAACCAACAGTAACAATATCCTTTTTGCAGTCTATCTTAGCATTAACAGTATTCAAGAAGGGTCTACCAAATATAATGGGACAAAAGTCATCTTGTGGGGAACCAAGAACAAGAAAATCAGTAGGATATTTAACTTTCCCACACAAGACTTCAACATCTCTAAAAATCAATTGGTGAAATAGTATCTCTATTGGCAAGCTTAATTGTAACATCAATACCTTCTATCTCAGCAAGTGGCAATCTCTATAAGGAATGAGTATTGCACTCGCACTAGCACCCATTCACATAAGCCATGATAGCAATGATCTCCTATTTTAACAGAAAATAACAGGCATGCCTACAACAGGTCTATGTTTATTTTAGTATCGGGTCTAGCAATTCTAGCAGCTTCATCACAAAAGTAAATAACATGCCCATCAATATTATCGACCAAGAGATCTTTAACCATAGCAATACTAGGTTCAACTTTAATTTGCTCAAGGGTGTAGGTGTTCTAGTATTACTCTTACGAACCATAGTTGAAGCTTTAGCATGATCCTTTATTCTAACAGGGAAAGGTGGTTTCTCAATATAAGCGGTAGGAACAATAGGATCAACATTATAAGTGATAGTCTTTTCTTCAACTTTAATAGGTTCAACTACTTTTACTTCAATGGGAGGATGATATTTAAACCACTTCTCCTTAGGGAGATCAACATGAGTAGCAAATGATTCACAGAAAGAAGCTACTATCTCAGAGTCAAGTCCATATTTAGTGCTAAATTCACGAAAAGCATCGGTATCCATAAAAGATTTAACACAATCAAACTTAGGTGTTATACCTGACTCCTTACCTTCGTACGAGTTCCCAATCTTCAGAGTTGCATTTAATTCTTTCCAATAAATCCCATGAATTCAATAGTCTTCATCATAAAAGAACAGTTACAAGAAGTATCGAGCATGGAGCGATTATTGAGAGAAAGCCGAGCATAAATTTTTTGAATAATAATTTCTCTTGAGAGCTCATGATTGGGGCATGAATATAACATTGACTTAAGCCTCCCCCAAGCTTGAGCGATACTTTCTCCTTCACGAGGCCAAAATATATATATAATTACGATCACGATGAACCAGATGCATAGGATAAAACTTCTGATGAAATTCCAATTTCAATCGGTTGTAGTTCCATGATCCAATATCATCACATAGCCTAAACCATGTCAATGCCTTTCCTTCAAAGATAAAGGGAAGACCTTCTTCTTGATAACATCCTCGGGCATACCTGCAAGCTTAAATAATCCACAAACTTCATCCACATAGATTAGGTGCAAATCGGGATGTAATGTTCCATCTCCTATAAAAGGATTAGCTAGAGTTTCTCTATCATACCCGAAGGAATTTCAAAGTAAACATTTTCAGTAGGTTCAGTAGGTTGAGGAGCAACTCTTTGCTCTACTGGTCGGGGTGAAGATACCCCGAACAAGCCCCTCAAATACTTTCCATAGTAACAAGTGACAGTAAATTTCAGCACACTATATAAATTTTTCCTTACCAAATTCCACCTACCAAAGGCGCTTCACTCCCCGGCAACGGCGCCAGAAAAGAGTCTTGATGACCCACAAGTATAGGGGATCTATCGTAGTCCTTTCAATAAGTAAGAGTGTCGAACCCAACGAGGAGCAGAAGGAAATGACAAGTGTTTCAGTAAGGTATTCTCTGCAAGCACTGAAATTATCGGTAACAGATAGTTTTGTGATAAGGTAATTCGTAACGGGTAACAAGTAACAAAAGTAAACAAGGTGCAGCAAGGTGGCCCATTCCTTTTTGTAGCAAAGGACAAGCCTGGAAAACTCTTATATAAAGGAAAGCGCTCCCGAGGACACATGGGAATTATCGTCAAGCTAGTTTTCATCATGCTCATATGATTCACGTTCATTACTTTGATAATTTGATATGTGGGTGGACCGGTGCTTGGGTACTACCCTTCCTTGGACAAGCATCCCACTTATGATTAACCCCCCTCGCAAGCATCCGCAACTACGAAAGAAGAATTAAGGTAAACCTAACCATAACATGAAACATATGGATTCAAATCAGCCCCTTACGAAGCAACACATAAACTAGGGTTTAAGCTTCTGTCACTCTAGCAACCCATCATCTACTTATTACTTCCCAATGCCTTCCCCTAGGCCCAAACAATGGTGAAGTTTCATGTAGTCGACGTTCACATAACACCACTAGAGGAAGACAACATACATCCCATCAAAATATCGAACGAATACCAAATTCACATGACTACTTAATAGGAAGACTTCTCCCATGTCCTCAGGAACAAACATAACTACTCACAAATCATATTCATGTTCATAATGAAGGGTATTAATGTGCATAAAGGATCTGAACATATAATCTTCCACCGAATAAAACCAACTAGCATCAACTACAAGGAGTAATCAACACTACTAGCAACCCACAGGTACCAAATCTGAGGTTTGAGACAAAGATCGGATACAAGAGATGAACTAGGGTTTGAGAGGAGATGGTGTCGGTGAAGATGTTGATGGAGATTGACCCCCTCCCGATGAGAGGATCGTTGGTGATGATGATGGTGATGATTTCCCCCTCCCGGAGGGATGTTTCCCCGGCAAAATAGCTCCGCCGGAGCCCTAAATTGGTTCTGCCAAGGTTCCGCATCGAGACGGCGGCGCTTCGTCCCGAAAACTTCCTTCTGATTTTTTCCAAGGCAAAATACACCTGATGACCCACAAGTATAGGGGATTTATTGTAGTCCTTTCTATAAGTAAGAGTGTCGAACCCAACGAGGAGCAGAAGGAAATGATAAGCAGTTTCCAGCAAGGTATTCTCTACAAGTACTGAAATAAGTGGTAACAGATAGTTTTGTAATAAGATAATTTGTAACGAGCAACAAGTAACTAAAGTAAATAAGGTGCAGCAAGGTGGCCCAATCCTTTTTGTAGCAAAGGACAAGCCTGGACAAACTCTTATATGATGTAAAGCGCTCCCGAGGACACATGGGAATATCGTCAAGCTAGTTTTCATCACGCTCATATGATTCGCGTTCGGTACTTTGATAATTTGGTATGTGGGTGGACCGGTGCTTGGGTGCTGCCCTTACTTGGACAAGCATCCCACTTATGATTAACCTCTATTGCAAGCATCCGCAACTACAACAAAAGTATTAAGGTAAACCTAACCATAGCATGAAACATATGGATCCAAATCAGCCCCTTACGAAGCAACGCATAAACTAGGGTTTAAGCTTCTGTCACTCTAGCAACCCATCATCTACTTATTACTTCCCAATGCCTTCCTCTAGGCCCAAATAATGGTGAAGTGTCATGTAGTCGACGTTCACATAACACCACTAGAGGAGAGACAACATACATCTCATCAAAATATCGAACGAATACCAAATTCACATGACTACTAATAGCAAGACTTCTCCCATGTCCTCAGGAACAAAAGTAACTACTCACAAAGCATAAACATGTTCATAATCAGAGGGGTATTAATATGCATATAGGATCTGAACATATGATCTTCCACCAATTAAACCAACTAGCATCAACTACAAGGAGTAATTAACACTACTAGCAACCTACTAGCACCAATCCCGGACTTGGAGACAAGAATTGGATACAAGAGATGAACTAGGGTTTTGAGATGAGATGGTGCTGATGAAGATGTTGATGGAGATTGCCCTCTCCCGATGAGAGGAGCGTTGGTGATGACGATGGCGATGATTTCCCCCTCCGGGAGGGAAGTTTCCCCGGCAGAACAGCTCCGCCAGAGCCCTAGATTGGTTCCGCCAAGGTTCCGCCTCGTGGCGGCGGAGTTTCGTCCGAGAAGATGGCTTATGATTTTTTCCATCGAAAGACTCCATATAGCAGAAGATGGCCACCGGAGGGCCACCAGGGGGCCCACGAGGTAGGGGCGCCAGGGGGTAGGCGCGCCCCCCACTCGTGGGAAGGGTGTGGCCCCTAGAGGATGAGTTCTTGCGCTATATTTTTTGTTGGAAAGGAAAACATCATCCGTTTATTCATGCTATAATTGTGTTATCCGGAAATCGTAATACATGTGTGAATAATAGACACCAACATGTCCCTAGTAAGCCTCTAGTTGACTAGCTCATTGATCAACAGATAGTCATGGTTTCCTGACTATGGACATTGGATGTCATTGATAACGAGATCACATCATTAGGAGAATGATGTGATGGACAAGACCCAATCCTAAACATAGCACAAGATCGTATAGTTCGTTTGCTAGAGTCAATGTCAAGTATCTTTTCCTTAGACCATGAGATCGTGTAACTCCCGGATACCGTAGGAGTGCTTTGGGTGTACCAAACGTCACAACGTAACTGGGTGACTATAAAGGTATACTACGGGTATCTCCGAAAGTGTCTGTTGGGTTGACACGGATCAAGACTGGGATTTGTCACTCCGTATGACGGAGAGGTATCACTGGGCCCACTCGGTAATGCATCATCATAATGAGCTCAAAGTGACCAAGTGTCTGGTCACGGGATCATGCATTACGGTACGAGTAAAGTGACTTGCCGGTAACGAGATTGAACGAGGTATTGGGATACCGACGATCGAATCTCGGGCAAGTAACATACCGATTGACGAAGGGAATTGTATACGGGGTTGCTTGAATCCTCGACATAGGTGGTTCATCCGATGAGATCATCGAGGAGCATGTGGGATCCAACATGGGTATCCAGATCCTGCTGTTGGTTATTGACCGGAGAGCGATCTCGGTCATGTCTACATGTCTCCCGAACCCGTAGGGTCTACACACTTAAGGTTCGGTGACGCTAGGGTTGTAGGGATATGTATATGCAGTAACCCGAATGTTGTTTCGGAGTCCCGGATGAGATCCCGGACGTCACGAGGAGTTCGGAATGGTCCGGAGGTAAAGAATTATATATAGGAAGTGCTATTTCGGCCATCGGGACAAGTTTCGGGGTCACCGGTATTGTACCGGGACCACCGGAAGGGTCCCGGGGGTCCACCGGGTGGGGCCACCTGTCCCGAGGGGCCACATGGGCTGTAGGGGGTGCGCCTTGGCCTACATGGGCCAAGGGCACCAGCCCCAAGAGGCCCATGCGCCTAGGGTTTCAAGGAGGGAAGAGTCCCAAAGGGGGAAGGCACCCCTAGGTGCCTTGGGGAGGAGGGATTCCTCCCCTTGGCCGCACCCCCCTAGGAGATTAGATCTCCTAGGGCCGATGCCCCCCCCCTTGGCCCTCCTATATATAGTGGGGAGATGGAGGACTTCTTACCTTTGCCTTTGGTGCCTCCCTCTCCCTCTCCAACACATCCTCCTCCTCCATAGTGCTTGGCGAAGCCCTCCCGGAGTACTGCAGCTCCATCACCACCACGCCGTTGTGCTGCTGCTGGAGCCATCTTCCTCAACTTCTCCTTCCCCCTTGCTGGATCAATAAGGAGGAGACGTTACGCTGACCGTACGTGTGTTGAACGCGGAGGTGCCGTCCATTCGGCACTAGGATCTCCGGTGATTTGGATCACGTCGAGTACGCCTTCCTCATCCCCGTTCTTTGAACGCTTCCGCTCGCGATCTACAAGGTACGTAGATGCATCCAATCACTCGTTGCTAGATGAATTCATAGATGGATCTTGGTGAAACCGTAGGAAATTTTTTGTTTTCTGCAACATTCCCCAACAGTGGCATCATGAGCTAGGTCTATGCGTAGTTCTCTTACACGAGTAGAACACAATTTGTTGTGGGCGTTGATGTTGTCAACTTTCTTGCCGCTACTAGTCTTATCTTGCTTCAACGGTATTGTGGGATGAAGCGGCCCGGACCAACCTTACACGTACGCTTACGTGAGACCGGTTCCACCGACTAACATGCACAAGTTGCATAAGGTGGCTGGCGGGTGTCTGTCTCTCCTACTTTAGTTGGAGCGGATTCGATGAAAAGGGTCCTTATGAAGGGTAAATAGAAGTTGACAAATCACGTTGTGGCTTTCACGTAGGTAAGAAAACGTTCTTGCTAGAACCCTACTTCAGCCACGTAAAACTTGCAACAACAATTAGAGGACGTCTAACTTGTTTTTGCAGCAAGTGCTTTGTGATATGATATGGCCAAAGTTGTGATGAATGATGAATGATATGTATGAGATGTTCATGCTATTGTAATAGAAATCACGACTTGCATGTCGATGAGTATGACAACCGGCAGGAGTCATAGGAGTTGTCTTTATTTTTTGTATGACCTGCGTGTCATTGAGAAACGCCATGTAAATTACTCTACTTTATTGCTAAACGCGTTAGCCATAGTAGTAGAAGTAATAGTTGGCGAGCAACTTCATGGAGACACGATGATGAGACACGATGATGGAGATCATGGTGTCATGCCGGTGACAAGATGATCATGGAGCCCCAAAGATGAGAGATCAAAGGAGCTATGTGATATTGGCCATATCATGTCACTATTATTTGATTGCATGTGATGTTTATCATTTTTTCTGCATCTTGTTTACTTAGAACGACGGTAGTAAATAAGATGATCCCTCATAATAATTTCAAAGAAAGTGTTCCCCCTAACTGTGCACCATTGCGACAGTTCGTTGTTTTCGAAGCACCACGTGATGATCGGGTGTTAGATCTAACGTTCACATACAACGGGAGTAAGACAGATTTACACATGCAAAACACTTAGGTTGACTTGACGAGCCTAGCATGTACAGACATGGCCTCGGAACACAGAAGACCGAAAGGTCGAGCATGAGTCGTATAGAAGATACGATCAACATGAAGATGTTCACCGACGTTGACTAGTCCATCTCACGTGATGATCGGACATGGCCTAGTTAACTCGGATCATGTTATACTTAGATGACTGGAGGGATGTCTATCTAAGTGGGAGTTCATTGAATAATTTGATTAGATGAACTTAATTATCATGAACTTAGTCTAAAATCTTTACAATATGTCTTGTAGATCAAATGGCCAACGTAGTCCTCAAGTTCAACGCGTTCCTAGAGAAAACCAAGCTGAAAGACGATGGCAGTAACTACACGGACTGGGTCCAGAACCTGAGTATCATCCTCATAGCTGCCAAGAAAGATTATGTCCTACAAGCACCGCTAGGTGACGCACCTATTCTCCCTGCGGAACAAGACGTTATGAACGCTTGGCAGGCACGTACCGATGACTACTCCCTCGTTCAGTGCGGCATGCTTTACAGCTTAGAGCCGGGACTCCAAAAGCGTTTTGAGAGACACGGAGCATATGAGATGTTCGAAGAGCTGAAAATGGTTTTCCAAGCTCATGCCCGAGTCGAGATATATGAAGTCTCCGACAAATTCTTCAGCTGTAAGATGGAGGAAAATAGTTCTGTCAGTGAGCACATACTCACAATGTCTGGGTTACATAACCGCTTGACTCAGCTGGGAGTTAATCTCCCGGATGACGCGGTCATTGACAGAATCCTCCAGTCGCTTCCACCGAGCTACAAGAGCTTTGTGATGAACTTCAATATGCAGGGGATGGAAAAGACCATTCCTGAAGTATTTGCAATGCTGAAATCAGCAGAGGTAGAAGTCAAAAAGGAACATCAAGTGTTGATGGTGAATAAAACCACTAAGTTCAAGAAAGGCAAGGGTAAGAAAACCTTCAAGAAGGACGGCAAGGGAGTTGCCGCGCCCGGCAAGCAAGCTGCCGGGAAGAAGCCAAAGAATGGACCCAAGCCCGAGACTGAGTGCTTTTATTGCAAGGAAAGTGGTCACTGGAAGCGGAACTGCCCCAAATACTTAGCGGACAAGAAGGCCGGCAAAACGAAAGGTATATATGATATACATGTAATTGATGTGTACCTTACCAGTACTCGTAGTAGCTCCTGGGTATTTGATACCGGTGCGGTTGCTCACATTTGTAACTCAAAACAGGAGCTGCGGAATAAGCGGAGACTGGCGAAGGACGAGGTGACGATGCACGTCGGGAATGGTTCCAAAGTCGATGTGATCGCCGTCGGCACGCTACCTCTACATTTACCTACGGGATTAGTTTTGAACCTCAATAATTGTTATTTAGTGCCAAGTTTGAGCATGAACATTGTATCAGGATCTCGTTTAATACGAGATGGCTACTCATTTAAATCTGAGAATAATGGTTGTTCTATTTATATGAGAGATATGTTTTATGGTCATGCTCCGATGGTGAATGTTTTATTCTTAATGAATCTCGAGCGTAATGCTACACATGTTCATAGTGTGAGTGCCAAAAGATGTAAGATTGATAATGATAGTCCCACATACTTGTGGCACTGTCGCCTTGGTCACATAGGTGTCAAACGCATGAAGAAGCTCCATGCAGATGGACTTTTAGAGTCTCTTGATTACGAATCATTTGACACGTGCGAACCATGCCTCATGGGTAAAATGACCAAGACTCCGTTCTCAGGAACAATGGAGCGAGCAACCAACTTATTGGAAATCATACATACTGATGCGTGCGGTCCAATGAGCGTTGAGGCTCGCGGTGGCTATCGTTATGTTCTCACCCTCACTGATGACTTGAGTAGATATGGGTATGTCTACTTAATGAAACACAAGTCTGAGACCTTTGAAAAGTTCAAGGAATTTCAGAGTGAGGTTGAGAATCAACGTGACAGGAAAATCAAGTTCCTACGATCAGATCGTGGAGGAGAATACTTGAGTCACGAGTTTGGCACACACTTAATAAAATGTGGAATAGTTTCACAACTCACGCCGCCTGGAACACCTCAGCGTAATGGTGTGTCCGAACGTCGTAATCGCACTCTATTGGATATGGTGCGATCTATGATGTTTCTTGCCGATTTACCGCTATCTTTTTGGGCTATGCTTTAGAGACTGCCGCATTCACTTTAAATAGGGCTCCGTCGAAATCCGTTGAGACGACACCGTTTGAATTATGGTTTGGGAAGAAACCTAAGCTGTCGTTTCTGAAAGTTTGGGGATGCGATGCTTATGTCAAGAAACTTCAACCTGAAAAGCTCGAACCCAAGTCGGAAAAATGCAGGATACCCTAAAGAAACTATTGGGTATACCTTCTACCTCAGATCCGAAGGCAAGATCTTTGTTGCCAAGAATGGATCCTTTCTAGAGAAGGAGTTTCTCTCGAAAGAAGTAAGTGGGAGGAAAGTAGAACTTGATGGAGTATTACCTCTTGAACCGGAAAATGGCGCAACTCAAGAAAATATTCCTGAGGTGCCTGCACCGACTAGAGAGGAAGTTAATGATGATGATCAAGATACTTCTGATCAAGCTCCTACTGAAATTCGAAGGTCCACAAGGACACGTTCCGCACCAGAGTGGTACGGCAACCCTGTTCTTGGAAATCATGTTGTTAGACAACGGTGAACCTTCGAACTATGAAGAAGCGATGGCGGGCCCGGATTCCGGACAAATGGCTGGAAGCCATGAAATCCGAGATAGGATCCATGTATGAAAAACGAAGTATGGACTTTGACTGACTTGCCCGTTGAGCGGCGAGCCATAGAAATAAATGGATCTTTAAGAAGAAGACGGACGTGGATGGTAATGTTACCATCTATAAGGCTCGACTTGTCGCTAAGGGTTATCGACAAGTTCAAGGGGTTGACTACGATGAGACCTTCTCACCCGTAGCGAAGCTGAAGTCCGTCCGAATCATGTTAGCAATTGCGCATACTATGATTATGAGATATGGCAAATGGACGTCAAAACGGCATTCCTTAACGGATTTCTTAAGGAAGTATATGATGCAGCCGGAAGGTTTTGTCGATCTAAGAATGCTGACAAGGTGTGCAAGCTCCACGCTCGATTTATGGGCTGGTGCAAGCATCTCGGAGTTGGAACATTCGCTTTGATGAGATGATCAAAGCGTTTGGGTTTATGCAGACTTATGGAGAAGCCTGCGTTTACAAGAAAGTGAGTGGGAGCTCTGTAGCATTTCTCATATTATATGTAGATGACATACTTTTGATGGGAAATGATATAGAGCTTTTGGACAGCATTAAGGCCTACTTGAATAAGAGTTTTTCAATGAAGGACCTTGGAGAAGCTGCTTATATATTAGGCATCAAGATCTATAGAGATAGATCAAGACGCCTCATAGGTCTTTCACAAAGCACATACCTTGATAAGATATTGAAGAAGTTCAATATGGATCAGTCTAAGAAGGGGTTCTTGCCTGTGTTGCAAGGTGTGAAATTGAGCTCAGCTCAATGTCCGACCATGGCAGAAGATATAGAAGAGATGAGTGTCATCCCCTATGCCTCAGCCATAGGTTCTATTATGTATGCCATGCTGTGTACCAGACCTGATGTAAACCTTGCCGTAAGTTTGGTAGGTAAGGTACCAAAGTAATCCCGGCAAGGAACACTGGACAGCGGTCAAGAATATCCTGAAGTACCTGAAAAGGACTAAGGAAATGTTTCTCGTTTATGGAGGTGACGAAGAGCTCGTCGTAAAGGGTTACGTCGACGCTAGCTTCGACACAGATCTGGATGACTCTAAGTCACAAACCGGATACGTGTATATTTTGAATGGTGGGGCAGTAAGCTGGTGCAGTTGCAAGCAGAGCGTCGTGGCGGGATCTACATGTGAAGCGGAGTACATGGCAGCCTCGGAGGCAGCGCATGAAGCAATTTGGGTGAAGGAGTTCATCACCGACCTAGGAGTCATACCCAATGCGTCGGGGCCGATCAAACTCTTCTGTGACAACACTGGAGCTATTGCACTTGCCAAGGAGCCCAGGTTTCACAAGAAGACCAGGCACATCAAGCGTCGCTTCAACTCCATTCGTGAAAATGTTCAAGATGGAGACATAGATATTTGTAAAGTACATACGGACCTGAATGTAGCAGATCCGTTGACTAAACCTCTCCCTAGAGCAAAACATGATCAACACCAGAATTCCATGGGTGTTCGATTCATCACAATGTAACTAGATTATTGACTCTAGTGCAAGTGGGAGACTGTTGGAAATATGCCCTAGAGGCAATAATAAAAGGATTATTATTATATTTCCTTGTTCATGATAATTGTCTTTTATTCATGCTATAATTGTGTTATCCGGAAATCGTAATACATGTGTGAATACATAGACACCAACATGTCCCTAGTAAGCCTCTAGTTGACTAGCTCATGTTGATCAACAGATAGTCATGGTTTCCTGACTATGGACATTGGATGTCATTGATAACGAGATCACATCATTAGGAGAATGATGTGATGGACAAGACCCAATCCTAAACATAGCACAAGATCGTATAGTTCGTTTGCTAGAGTTTTTTCCAAATGTCAAGTATCTTTTCCTTAGACCATGAGATCGTGTAACTCCCGGATACCGTAGGAGTGCTTTGGGTGTACCAAACGTCACAACGTAACTGGGTGACTATAAAGGTATACTACGGGTATCTCCGAAAGTGTCTGTTGGGTTGACACGGATCAAGACTGGGATTTTCACTCCGTATGACAGAGAGGTATCATCTGGGCCACTCGTAATGCAATCATCATAATTGAGCTCAAAGTGACCAAGTGTCTGGTCACCGGGATCATGCATACGGTATGAGTAAAGTGACTTGCCAGTAACGAGATTGAACAAGGTATTGGGATACCGACGATCGAATCTCGGGCAAGTAACTTACCGATTGACAAAGGGAATTGTATACGGGGTTGCTTGAATCCTCGACATCATGGTTCATCCGATGAGATCATTGAGGAGCATGTGGAAGCCAACATGGGTATCCAGATCCCGCTGTTGGTTATTGGCCGGAGAGCCGTCTTGGTCATGTCTACATGTCTCCCGAACCCGTAGGGTCTACACACTTAAGGTTCGATGACGCTAGGGTTGTAGAGATATGAATATGCAGTAACCCGAAAGTTGTTCGGAGTCCCGGATGAGATCCCGGATGTCGCGAGGAGTTCCGGAATGGTCCGGAGGTGAAGAATTATATATAGGAAGTGCAGTTTCGGCCATCGGGAGAGTTTCGGGGGTCACCGGTATTGTACCGGGACCACCGGATGGGTCCCGGGGGTCCACCGGGTGGGACCACCCATCCCGGAGGGCCCCATGGGCTGAAGTGGGGAGGGGAACCAGCCCATAGTGGGCTGGTGCGCCCCCCTTGGCCCACCCCCTGCGCCTAGGGTTGGAAACCCTAGGGTGGGGGGGGCGCCCCACTTGCCTTGGGGGCCACTCCACCCTTGGCCGCCGCCCCCTAGGAGATCCCATCTCCTAGGGCCGGCGCCCCCCCTTGGGGAGCCTATATAAAGGGGGGAGGGAGGGGCAGCCGCACCCTTGACTCTTGGCGCCTCCCTCTCCCCTGCTACACCTCTCCCTCTCGCAGAAGAACGGCGAAGCCCTGCTGCGGTGACTGCTGCATCCACCACCACGCCGTCGTGCTGCTGGATCTTCATCAACCTCTCCTCCCCTTGCTGGATCAAGAAGGAGGAGACGTCACGCTGACCGTACGTGTGTTGAACACGGAGGTGCCGTCCGTTCGGCGCTAGGATCTCCAGTGATTTGGATCACGTCGAGTACGACTTCCTCATCCCCGTTCTTTGAACGCTTCCGCGCGTGATCTACAAAGGTATGTAGATGCAATCCGATCACTCGTTGCTAGATGAACTCATAGATGGATCTTGGTGAAACCGTAGGAAATTTTTTGTTTTCTGCAACGTTCCCCAAGCTACGCTCCCACCTATTGCTTCATGGCAAAAGGTGCCAAGTACTCAAATACCCCTCCTCTGAATCAAGTGAGAATGAATCTGATGAAAACCTCAAACCTAGCTCCAAACTTGCTAAGATTGCTGTAAAACA
>NC_053024.1:622585387-622597898 GCF_003073215.2 Triticum urartu
CGGTGACCATGATTTGCATGGAGTGAGGACAGTGGATACATAGTATACGGCTTTTGAAGAGGGAATTTTTGTCCGTCCTTCCCATTCGACAACGAGCACCGCGCTTACAACTTGATGAGTTGCCGCAATGTACAACAGCATTGGTTCGCCGATGTTTGGTGCGGCCAGGATTGGGTTGGTTGCCAAAATGGCCTTTATTTCTTCCAATCCGGCTGTGGCGCGTCCGTCCACTCGAAGTGTTCGGTGCCGAAGGAGGCGATAAAGGGGTAAAGCCTTTTCTCCTAAGCGGGAGATAAAGCGGCTTAGAGCCGCCACGCATCCAGTTAACTTCTGGATTTGTTTGAGGTCTGTTGGGGTAGCCAACTGTGACAACGCTGGATTTTGGCCGGATTAGCTTCAATACCTCTACTGGAGACAATGAATCCCAGGAGCTTTCCGGCTGGTACGCCGAAAACGCATTTTTCCGGATTGAGCTTGATGTCATATGTTCGGAGGTTGTCGAATGTGAGCCTCAAGTCGTCTATCAAAGAGTCGACGTGTTTGGTTTTGACGACCACATCGTCTACGTATGCCTCTACTGTTTTGCCAATTTGTTTCTCCAGACATGTCTGAATCATGCGCTGATATGTTGCGCGGCGTTTTTGAGCCCAAAAGGCATTGTGTTGAAACAGAAGGGACCGTATGGTGTGATGAATGCCGTTGCGGCTTGGTCGGACTCCGCCATCTTGATTTGGTGGTAACCGGAGTATGCGTCAAGGAAACACAATGACTCGTGTCCTGGTAGCATCAATGATTTGATCGATGCGTGGGAGGGGGAAGGGATCCTTTGGGCAAGCTTTATTGAGGTCTTTGAAATCGACACAAAGGCGCCAGGATTTGTCCTTCTTTGGTACCATCACCAGGTTTGCTAGCCAGTCCGGGTGTTTTATTTCTCTGATGAATCCGGCCTCCAATAACTTGGCTAGTTCCTCTCCCATGGCCTGTCTCTTAGGTTCGGAGAAACGCCGAAGAGCTTGCTTGACCGGCTTGAATCCCTTTAGGATATTGAGGCTATGCTCGGCCAGCCTGCGTGGGATTCCTGGCATGTCTGAGGGATGCCAGGCGAATATGTCCCAGTTCTCGCGCAGGAACTCTCGTAGTGCGGCGTCCACAGGTTTAACTGTGCCCCGATGGAGGCTGTTTTTGTAGGGTCCGTTGGGTGGACTTGGAATTTGACTATTTCATCCGCTGGTTTAAAAGAGGTGGACTTGGATCTCTTGTCGAGTATCACGTCGTCCCTGTCCACTGTGGAGCGTAGCGTGGTTAATTCCTCGGCCGAGAGGGCTTCGGATAATGCCTCGAGGGCCAAGCGTTTTGTTTTCGGCGCGGAGTGCTGTGTCCGGATCACTGGCGAGAGTGATGATTCCGTTGGGCCCGGGCATTTTAAGCTTCATGTACCCGTAATGGGGTACGGCTTGGAAGATTGTAAACGCCTCCCGTCCTAAAAGAGCGTGATAGCCACTGCTGAACGGGGCCACTTGGAATGTAATTTCTTCGGACCTGTAATTGTCCGGCGTGCCGAATACCACATCTAGTGTGATTTTCCCAGCACAGCGTGCTTCCCGACTGGGGATAATTCCTCTAAAGGTTGTGCTACTTTGCTCGATGCGGTTCCAGTCTATTTCCATCTTTTGAAGAGTTTCCTCATAGATGAGGTTTAGTCCGCTGCCGCCGTCCATGAGTACTTTGGTGAGTCGAAAGCCGTCCACGATTGGACTGAGGACCAGTGCGGCTGGTGCTCGGGCTGTTCGGAATTTAGGTTCATCACTGGCATTGAAGGTAATAGCCGTGTCACTCCATGGATTTATTGCTGCTACGTGGCAGATTTCGGCCATGCTGCGGAGTGTTCACTTGCGCCTATTATTTGACGCGAAGGTCTCAAACACTGTTAACACCGTATTGTTATCCACGGGATGGTGCTCTGTGGTATTTGGGATAAGAAGATCCTCACCACTTTTGGCCACCTGCCGTGAGTATCCAACATGCTCTAGGCTGTGCATTGGTATTGTATCACTGTGCTATGAATTTTGCAGGGTCCGTTGAGCCATCCCTCCAGTACGGTTCCATGCCCTGTAGAGGGTTTTTGCTTTTTGGTAGTTGACCCGGGTGTATTGTGATAATGCACCCTTTTATTTCGGACTGGGTTTGTATTCAGGGCCGGATTATCCCAAAAGTTTGTTTCGGTTTTCCAGGCACTTTCCATCGCACAGTACTTTCGTACTATGGACGCCAAGTCAGCGAAGCGTGTTATCTCACGGATTTATGGCGTTAAGGATTCCCTTGTCCGTGCAATTATACTGCAGAAAAATGAGATTGCGTCTTCCTCGCGACAGTCCTTAACCTTGTTCGCAAGGAGGAATCTGGCCCAATAGTGATGTACTGTTTCCTGGGGCTCTTGCCTGATGTGGGAAAGATCGCTTATGTTTGGGTGGGTGGGTGGAATTGAATCCGAACCCTTACCCGATCTGGGATCCAGGGGCCGAGGAGTTTCCAATTTTGGAAGTTCCGGTTCCGGGGTGTTACCCGATAATCCTGGCCCTGCCTGACTCTAAGTTCAGGGATTGGATGTTGTCCTCCCGCGAACGGGCATCCGGCTCGGAGAGCTCGGGAATCCGGACATAGTTGGTCCTCAAGATAGAGGAAAGGTCGCCGCATTGTTCCTCCACCACTGCAATATGATGGGTGACCGGTGGAGAGTTAATCTCCCTTTGATCGGGTTTAAGCCCAATCCGATCATAGTCCGTAGCGACTCCCAAGGCGGCGATGCGATCCAAGAGCTCGTTTAAGGAGGCGAGCTCCATTGGATCCATCTGTTCGGCGAGTGCCGATTTGACGTGGAGGCTGTTTTCGATGACCCGAGAAGTCATCGTCGGCGCGGCGGCCGAACAGGCGGTCATGATGAACCCGCCTAGCCGGAGAGTTTGGCCGACAGCCAAAGCTCCCCCAACAGTAGTACGTCTTTAAAGACGAGACGAGACATCCTTCCTTCTGGCGAACGGCACAGAGGAACTCTCAATGAAAGCACCAATGTCGGTGTCAAAACCGGCGGATCTCGGGTAGGGGGTCCCGAACTGTGCGTCTAAGGCGGATGGTAACAGGAGGCAGGGGACACAATGTTTTACCCAGGTTCGGTCCCTCTTGATGGAGGTAAAACCCTACGTCCTGCTTGATTAATATTGATGATATGGGTAGTACAAGAGTAGATCTACCACGAGATCGGAGAGGCTAAACCCTAGAAGCTAGCCTATGGTATGATTGTATGTTGTTGTCCTACGGACTAAACCTCCGGTTTATATAGACACCGGAGGGGGCTAGGGTTACACAAGGTCGGTTACAAAGGAGGAGATATACATATCCGTACTGCCTAGCTTGCCTTCCACGCCAAGTAGAGTCCCATCCGGACACGGGACGAAGTCTTCAATCTTGTATCTTCATAGTCCAACAGTCCGGCCAAAGGATATAATCCGGCTGTCCGGAGACCCCCTAATCCAGGACTCCCTCAGTGGATCTCCGATCTGTCCACGAGGCAGGGGGATGCGCCCAGGGGGGTGGGCGCGCCCCCCACCCTTGTGGGCAGCCCGGGACTCTTTTGGTCCATTTCCGATACTCCGTGGGCTTCTTCTGGTCCAAAAATAAGTTTCGTGAAGTTTCAGGTCAATTGGACTCCGTTTGATTTTCCTTTTCCGCGATACTCTAAAACAAGGAAAAAACCAGAAACTGGCACTGGGCTCTAGGTTAATAGGTTAGTCCCCAAAATCATATAAAATAGCATATAAATGCATATAAAACATCCAAGGTTGATAATATAATAGCATGGGACAATAAAAAATTATAGATACGTTGGAGACGTATCAACGGGTCACTAATGCAGCAAATTTGGAAGCATTGCCATGCCGTGAAGCGATGGCTCTTGCGCTTGATCCTGGTCTCAATGATATCGTCATTGCTTCTGACTGTCAGGGTGAGGTTAACGATATACGGAGAGCCATTGGAGGCTTGTATGCTAGCATTATAAGAGAGATCAAGCAGACGGCGGTTGAAATCCCTAGATGTTTCTTCATCTTCGAGGGAAGAGAGACTAATCTCGAGGGTCATAGCCTCGCTAAACATGTTCTAGGTCTGCCATTGGGTCGCCACGTTTGGCTTCTCAATACACCAGGCCTAAATTGTATCCCCGTGAACTTGTTATTTGTGTAAACTTAGATGTATTCTGTGAGAGAGATCAAGGGGACAATGCACGACACACATAGGTGCGACATATACATCATATATATAGGCACACAACCTTTCCTAATTACAAGGGATTAGATTAGATCCTAACTGATTCTAATTAGTAGAATACTTGAAGGACACGTACTCTATCAGCCACCCTCAATCTCAACTATCGATAGCATATTGAGATTGCGCTTACATTCTTGAAACAATGGAAGCGGTAGTGGTTTGGTAAAAATATCTGCAAGTTGATCCTTGGATGATATAAACCGGATGTGTAGAAGCTTCCGTGCAACTCGCTCTCGAACAAAGTGATAATCAATCTCGATGTGCTTCGTTCGAGCATGAAACACTGGGTTAGAGGATAAATATGTAGCACCAATGTTTTCACACCATAGAACAGGAGGGGAGACTTGCTGAACACCAAGCTCCTTCAGTAGTGCTTCTACCCAGATCAGCTCAGTAGTAGCATCGGCAACAACCTTATATTCAGACTCGGTACTCGAACGAGAGACAATGGACTGCTTCTTGGCACTCTAGGCGATCAAGTTAGGTCCATAAAAGAGATTATACCTCCCGGTTGATCACCGATCATCGAGACTTAGATGTATTCTTAGATGTATTCTATGAGAGAGATCAAGGGGACAATGCACGACACACATAGGTGCGGCATATACATCATATATATAGGCATACAACCTTTCCTAATTACAAGGGATTATATTAGATCCTAACTGATTCTAATTAGTAGAATACTTGAAGGACACGTACTCTATCAATTTGATCAATAAAGAGGAGTATGTTTAGACTAAAAAAAGACTATGTCGTTGCAGCAGCTATCCATGAGGAGCTAAGGGCATCTCCAACGCCGACCCCCAAACCAAACACTGCATCCGTCCGTAGACAGGGGGGCCAGTCTGCATGCATGGATGGGGGAGGTGGCCATCCAACCGTAGCAGCATACATCTCCACCCAGTACGGGCAATTCAGAATTTATATCCTTCTGATCACAAAGCACGGGCCGGACTGCATCGGCGCCCGATCATCAAAAAGAGACAAACATTCATAGTTTTTACATGCCCGATCATAATAATATCAAGCTGGCAGTCCATGCAAAAATATCTGCCCCGCCGTACCGGCATCTGGAGCCTCCAAGCTCACTCCACCGTCGGTGCCGTCTCAGCCGCCTTCTCCTTCTTCTCCTGCCCCACCACCTCATTCTCTTCCCTCTCCAGCTGATTCTTTGTGCGCTTTAATATCCTCAGACGGACGGTTCGCATGACCATCCTTGTGTCTTCATCCAAATCGTCCATCTTCAAGGTGAACATCTCCATGTCTTCCGAATTGGCTGCGATCTCAACCTTCTTATTTTCAAGCATGGTTCTCTTATGTTTGAGCTTGAGCTTAGAGTCAATCGTCGCCATCAACAAGTTAAACCTGCCCACCTTTTTTCCTCCTTGATGTCCTAGCTCTTGACGTATGCCTCCTCCTTCTTCCCCAAGATGTCCTCGAACCTCACCATCATCTTGGCCGCCGCCCCTTCTTGCTTGGCCCTCTCCTCCTCCCACTTCTTTCCCTAGAACCCTCTTCTAGCCTTCTTGGGAATTTCTTTTTTTGGGTTGGTTGGATCACCAGTTTCTTCTCAATGGCATGGGCGACGCTCTTGACAATGTATATATTCCACTAGGGTTGTCCGTTCAACTTCAACCAACATTGTATGATGGTTAACTTCTTCTCCAACTTCAGGAACACACTACACGCACGGGAAGGCTACAAAAGAAATATTGTCAACCATGCACCATCCAACCAAATGATCTACAAAACTATGCACATCGGGTAAAATGATCTACCAAACTATGCATATCCAGCCAAATGATCTACCAAAACTATGCACATCCGGCCCAATGATCTACAAAACTATGCACATCCGGCCATGATCTACCAAACTATGCACATCCGGCTCAATGATCTACATAACTATGCACATCCGGCTAAATGATCTACACAACTATGCACATCCGGCCCAATGATCTACACAACAATGCATATCTCGCCAAATGATCTACACAACTATGCACATCCGAGCCAAATGATCTACACAACTATGGAGTTTCCTGGCGAAGCTGGCCAAAGCGTTACGTCCTCTCTTGACACCCGAGAATGATACTGATTAGAATATGTAGGTTGTGACATATTTTAGCCTGGAAACAAAAGACGCATCAGATTCAATGATTAGGTGTCAAATGTGAAGGCCTAATTGCTCCACTAGCCCATGCATTTTCGGATCATGAGGACTAGAGCGTCAAACAAATCATTGAGGGAACTCATCAAATTCTTCACAACATCATGATTGTGGATATCTGCTGCACCAAGACCTTTGAATTCATTTGTTTTTTTAGAATAACACCCGAATCTATTAGCCACACTCGTAGGTACAACGCACCCCAAAGAAACCACAAATTTACAGATGGATCTCTGGAGGCCCACCCCACTGCAAACACTGACACGACACAAGGACATGCCGCTGCACCACCTCTGCCACTCCCTCCTAGAACTGACGAGATCATAGACTCTATAGGTAGTATCCACGCGAACGGGAAGTCATCGATCTCTAGCACTTCGGACCCGCAAGACGGAGAAGAAGAGGGACATACCACTACTGAGTCGAAGCTGCCACCTCGCTTGCCGGCCGGCAAGATAGAGGAGGATCTGGAGCCACTCCAACATACCTTAGAATCCCTACACCATCATTGGAGAAAGTGACGCATTGATTGCAGGGCCCAAGGACTGGATCCCCACAACACGTTGTGGATAATGTCACCATGAAGACCATGTAGAGGAACTGCACAAATCCATCGCCGTTCCAGAGAACAACTATGAGAGGAAGCAGGGACCAACGCTAGTACAACGAAGCTCCTAAACAAACGGTTTAAAACCCCTTTCCGCGATGGCATCTGGAACTGTCACCAAATGAGTGTGGGCGATAGGGGGGTCCTTCCCACACAACCCAGAAACCGTCGGGGATATGCCCTCCTGGCACACACGTTCAGCAAAATGAGGTCGTGTGCGACCGGCGAGCGCTCAAATATGAAAATACATACAGTAGAGCTAAAAAATACAATTATACGACAAAATTGTTTTCGGTCGCAAGTACATCCCACACAGTCAGTCCCCGCTAAACGTTTCCGTTCGTATGTACATCCTACACAGTCGCTCGAAGGAAAACGTTTCCGTTCACAGGTACATCACACACAATTTTTCCCGTTAAATTGCTTGCGTTATTGGATATATCACTCATGGTCCGTGGAAGAAACTGTGTGGCAAAGGTTGTCCATCACACACAGTTTTCATATGGTAAACGTTTGCGCAAGGTAGCCTAACGCAAACAGTTTTCAAAAGAGTCGTGTGTGATTGTTTATTGATCCAACACGGTTTATTCCTAGAAAGTGTGTGCGTTGCCTGAGGTCATCGCCCACGGTATTTTTTTAACAACCGTTTGCAATAGCAAAACCCAATTAGCAGGCTAATTATCCAATTATCTGATTATTCATAATCCATTTATTAATCTAATTGACAGTTCATATTAAGCACACAATATATTTCATTTTCATAATTGAAATACATCAGAGTACAACATCATATAGCTTCAGCACTCAGCTACCCCATTACACAACTACACCAGGACCAAGTTTCACATGCAACATCTATAACCTTTTGAAATTAGCATCATAGACGGTACATAGACAGATGTATCTCATCTGGAAAACTGCTGAAGGCAGAAGGCGAATATTGAGCCTTCATTGATGTTGAAGGTCTTTGCAACTTTAGGCCAGTGCCTGTGGATGATTGGCCATCCATCCTTCGTCCTCTTCAGGAACACTTTATATTGAACCGTGGGTGTTGTATGAATACCTTCCTCGCCTCCTAACCATACAGTGGTTTGAGAGGTAATCATCAGTAAACTGCTTTAGAAAGGCCTGAAAACAAGGATGTGCATAAATATCTTCTCTATATTGGAAATGGGGCAAAGGAATAAAAAAAAATGCAAGGTATAATAGTTAGTACCATCCTGTAGTGAAATTGATGTCTTCTTCATTGTAGAGACATAGATCTTTTTTGTTTTTGTTGCTAATTTATTTATCCTAACAATCTTTCTGAGTTTCTTGACTTGACTGATATTCATGGACAACTCATTTCCCCATATGCAAAAAGGGTCGAACAGTGGGTCAAAACCTCTGACAGCAGGACCTACATGTGCAAGACCAAATTGTTAAAAACCTATATATTAGAATGGTTTTTATGCAAAAAGGGTCGAACAGTGGGTCAAAACCTCTGACAGCAGGACCTACATGTGCAAGACCAAATTGTTAAAAACCTAATATTAGAATGGTTCCTGCAATTGCACAATAATGTGCTATTAGACAACGGACCATGCACGTGCTAACCTCGATTGTAAACCTCAGTGCTTCCCATTGTTTCCCTGCAACACATATAAGGTAGTTAGTCATCAGGTTAAGTAAGGGTTCACATGCTATCAGTAAAATATGTTGATGAAAAATAATCACATTGCAGATTCATTAGATTAATTGAAGCCACATAGGAAAACCCATTTACCCAAACCAAGCATGATTAAGAACTAGGAAATATAGCACTTGTATATGTTTCTCATGTATTAAGTGCACCAAATTCGATTTATTCCTCACATGCACAACAATACAAAATTCTACCCACGACAATTGGACATCGCATTACAGAATTGAACCAAGCAGTTAACTAAACACCACAACAAATGAACCAAACATTAACTGAGCACCACATTGCACAATATAACATTGAACCAAGCAGTTAACTAAACACACAACAAATGAACCAAACATTAACTGAGCACCACATTGCACAATATAACATACTCCTAATAGAAGATCAGACAAGTTAACCAAACAGTTAACTACAACCAATTGTAGCAATTGTATTTGTTTCTCATGTATTTACTACGCCAAATTCAATTTATTCCTCACATGGTATACAATAACAGAATGCACCCACAATTTTGTAAAGATAAATTCGATTTATTTCTCACATGGAAGACAATACAAAATTGCAGCCTGAAGAATTGAACATCACATTTGCAGAATTGAACCAAATAGTTAACTGAAGACGACAACTAATTAACAAAACAGTTAATAAGTGAGCACCACACTGCATGACATATAGAACATATACACTAGAGCAACAGATTGCATGGTAAAATTAGATAGCACAATTCACTAGAATTTGTGAAGGAAAGGCAGGAGCAGCACACGCAACGGGTAAACCGAGCATGCTTAACCGGCGTAGCTAGCAAATGGCAAGGTGCTCCTCTCAAGATCTGGGGTCGGCACGAATGGCAGCCATCGACCTCATCCACGCGTGTGGCCGCGAATTTGCTTCTCCGCTGCCAAATGCTCCTTGAGATCCTGGCTATACTGCATGCACCATGGCTTAGGCCGGCGCTTATTTGGTGGAGGGGTCGGTGATTTGGGTGGAAGGTGTCGCGCTCGCGCCGGGTCGGGGCATGTGGGATGTGGAAGGAGGAGGAGGATGGGGGTCGGGTGTGGATTACCTGCCTGGATAGGCGAGGCCGAGCAGCGTGAAGGAGGGTCGCCGGCGAGGAGGCGGCGCTGCAAGCAAGGAGTGAAGGTTTCAACTTGGAAAGGAAGGCGGAAAGAGGGAAATGTGCTTTTGGTAAGGGAGGGGGCGGGGAGGTAGATATTTCCGCGGAAACCGAAAATTTGGAATCGCTTCAGCCAAAAAACTGGCGCGCAAAGTGTCATCAGACACGGTCCCTTATCCAGACACAATCCGAAGATATTTTGTGCTACATCTCACACGGTTGGTTATAATAAACTGTGTGGGATCTGCTTGATTTTTGGTCTTGATTTGAATTACATAATGGGGTCACAATGGCCATGCCGATTGTTTGAATTGCTAGACCTTTTATCTGCAGTGATCATAAAAGAATTGGAATATTCAGGGTTCGTTTGGACATTTTTATGCATTAACTGAGTTTTTGATGCATTTTATGTGCATAATTCAAATTTGAACTACATGCACATGCTCCACTACATATAAATTGGTTGACAAATAAAATATGTGTCCTTGGGTGCATGCTTAGGTCCCATGCAACAAATGGGAATGAATTTCAAACACCGGGGCACCATTGATTGCCGGCAAAACATTGAGATGCCTAGTTTTTTAATTCTAGTAAATCCAAAACTCGTCTGAAATTCATGAAACTTGGCATGCTATCATGGAGCAGCATCAACATGCCGTGGTACACATTTTGTCCCATATGGGGCAGATTTGGGTATATGCTTCTCACCAAACCGAAGCTTCTCACAACAAGCATGATGGTTTTCCGGTAGGGGAACGTCCCACCTTTTGGGGACTGAAACGATATCCATTGCCTCTTATTCCTTTTTTTTCTCGTGATCAACCACAGAACAATAGGAGTGTGGTGTGAAGTTTTGTGATTTTGGGGTTCGTTTGACATTTTATGGCATTAACTGAGTTTTCAATGCATTTTATGTGCCATAATTTCAAATTTTGAAACTACATGCACATGCTCTAGTGCATAATAAATTTTGGTTAAAAAATCAAATATGTGTCCTTGGGTGCATGCTTAGGTCCCATGCAAAAATGGGCATGCATTTCAAACACCGGGGCACCGTTGATTGCCGGCAAAACATTGAGATGCATGGTTTTTAAATTCTAGTAAATCCAAAACTCGTCTAAATCCATGAAACTTGCATGCTATCATGGAGCAGCATCAACATGTCCGTGGTACAAATTTTGTCCCATATGGGGCAGGTTTGGTATATGCTTCTCACAAACCGGAGCTTCTCACAACAAGCATGATGGTTTTCGGTAGGGAACGTCCCACCTTTGGGGACGAAAATATCCATTGCCTCTTATTGCTTTCAATTTTTTTCTCATGTCAACATAGAACAACAGGAGTGTTGTGTGAATTTTTGTGATTTTTCGGGGTTCGTTTGACATTTTTATGCATTAACTGAGTTTTCAATGCATATGTGCATAATTCAAATTTGAACTATATGCACATGCTCCAGTGCATATAAATTAGTTGGAAAAATCAAATCTGTGTCCTTGGGTGCATGCTTAGGTCCCATGCAAGAAATGAGCATGAATTTCAAACACCGGGGCACCGTTGATTGCTAGCAAAACATTGAGATGCTTGGTTGTTAAATTCTAGTAAATCCAAAACTTGTCTGAAATTCATGAAACTTGGCATGCTATCATGGAGCGGCATCAACATGCCGTGGTACACATTTTGTCCCATATGGGGTAGGTTTGGGTATACGCTTCTGATGACCCACAAGTATAGGGGATCTATCGTAGTCCTTTTGATAAGTAAGAGTGTCGAACCCAACGAGGAGCAGAAGGAAATGATAAGCAGTTTTCAGTAAGGTATTCTCTGCAAGCACTGAAATTATCGGTAATAGATAGTTTTGTGATAAGGTAATTTGTAACGGGTAACAAGTAATAAAAGTAAATAAGGTGCAGCAAGATGGCCCAATCCTTTTTGTAGCAAAGGACAAGCCTGGACAAACTCTTATATAAGGAAAGCGCTCCCGAGGACACATGGGAATTATCGTCAAGCTAGTTTTCATCATGTTCATATGATTCGCGTTCGGTACTTTGATAATTTGATATGTGGGTGGACCGGTGCTTGGGTACTGCCCTTCCTTGGACAAGCATCCCACTTATGATTAACCCCTCTTGCAAGCATCCACAACTACAAAAGAAGTATTAAGGTAAACCTAACCATAGCATGAAACATATGGATCCAAATCAGCCCCTTACGAAGCAACGCATAAACTAGGGTTTAAGCTTCTGTCACTCTAGCAACCCATCATCTACTTATTACTTCCCAATGCCTTCCTCTAGGCCCAAACAATGGTGAAGTGTCATGTAGTCGACGTTCACATGACACCACTAGAGGAAAGACAACATACATCTCATCAAAATATCGAACGAATACCAAATTCACATGACTACTTATAGCAAGACTTCTCCCATGTCCTCAGGAACAAACGTAACTACTCACAAATCATATTCATGTTCATAATCAGAGGGGTATTAATATGCATAAAGGATCTGAACATATGATCTTCCACCGAATAAACCAACTAGCATCAACTACAAGGAGTAATCAACACTACTAGCAACCCACAGGTACCAATCTGAGGTTTTGAGACAA
>NC_053024.1:622598898-622610882 GCF_003073215.2 Triticum urartu
GAGAGAGACCTCCTCGATAACATAGGGGCCTTCCCATTTAGAGAGAAGTTTCCTGCAAAAAATCTTAAATGAGAGTTGTATAGCAATACATAATCACCTACATTAAACTCACGCTTTTGTATCCTTTTGTCATGCCATCTTTTAACCTTTTCTTTAAACAACTTGGCATTTTCATAAGCTTGGGTTCTCCATTCATCAAGTGAGCTAATATCAAATAACCTCTTTTCACCGCAAGTTTGAAATCATAGTTGAGCTCTTTAATAGCCCAATATGCCTTATGTTCTAGTTCGAGAGGTAAGTGACATGCTTTTCCATATACCATTTTATACGGAGACATACCCATAGGATTTTTATATGCAGTTCTATAGGCCCATAATGCATCATCAAGTTTCTTGGACCAATTCTTTCTAGACCTATTGACAGTCTTTTGCAAAATTAATTTGAGTTCTCTATTACTCAATTCTACTTGACCACTAGACTGTGGGTGATACGGAGATGCAATTCTATGATTGACGTCATATTTAGCAAGCATTTTACGGAAAGCACCATGAATAAAATGTGAACCACCATCAGTCATTAAATATCTAGGGACTCCAAACCTCGGAAAAATAACTTCTTTAAGCATTTTAATAGAAGTGTTATGATCAGCACTACTAGTTGGAATAGCTTCTACCCACTTAGTAACGTAATCAACAGCAACTAAAATATGTGTATATCCATTAGAGGCAGGAAAAGGTCCCATATAATCAAAGCCCCAAACATCAAACGGTTCAATAACAAGTGAATAATTCATAGGCATTTCTTGACATCTACTAATATTACCAATTCTTTGACATTCATCACAAGATAGGACAAACTTACGGGCATCCTTGAAGAGAGTAGGCCAATAAAAACCGGATTGCAATACCTTATGTGCAGTTCTATCTCCCGCGTGGTGTCCTCCATAAGTTTCGGAATGGCACTTGCGTAGGATCTGTTCCTGTTCATGCTCAGGTACACAACGTCTAAAAACACCATCTACTCCTTCTTTATAAAGATGTGGGTCATCCCAAAAGTAATGTGTCAAATCATAGAAGAACTTTTTCTTTTGTTGGTATGTGAAGCTAGGTGGTATAAATTTAGCAACTATGTAATTAGCATAATCAGCATACTAAGGGGTACTACGAGAAGTACTTATGACATTTAATTGTTCATCAGAAAGCTATCATCAATAGGTAGTGGGTCATCAAGAACATTCTCTAACCTAGATAAGTTGTCTGCAACGGGGTTCTCAGCTCCTTTTCTATCAACAATATGCAAATCAAATTCTTGTAGCAAGAGAACCCATCTAATAAGTCTAGGTTTAGCATCTTTTTTTCCATAAGATATTTAATAGCAGCATGATCAGTGTGGATAGTTACTTTAGAATCAACAATATAAGGTCTGAACTTATCACAAGCAAATACAACTGCTAAAAGTTCTTTTTCAGTAGTAGCATAATTTCTTTGAGCATTGTCTAGAGTCTTACTAGCATAATGGATAACATTTAATTTCTTATCAACTCTTTGCCCTAGAACAACACCTACAGCATAATCACTAGCATCACACATAATTTCAAAGGGTAAATTCCAATCAGGTGGCTGAACAATAGGTGCAGAGACTAATGCTTTCTTAAGTATTTCAAATGCTTCTACACAATCATCATCAAAGACAAATGGTATATCTTTTTGTAATAAATTAGTCAGAGGCCGAGAAATTTTTGAGAAGTCCTTGATGAACCTCCTATAAAATGGCGTGACCAAGGAAACTTCTTATACCTTTGATGTCCTTGGGACATGGCATCTTTTCAATAGCATCAACCTTGGCTTTATCAACTTCAATACCTATTTCAGAAACTTTATGCCCCAAGACAATACCTTCATTAACCATAAAGTGGCACTTTTCCCAATTCAAGACAAGATTAGTTTCTTCACATCTCTGCAAAACTCGATCAAGATTGCTCAAGCAATCATCAAAAGAAGATCCATAGACGGAAAAGTCGTCCATGAAAACCTCACAAATCTTTTCACAAAAGTCAGAGAATATAGCCATCATGCATCTTTGAAAGGTAGCAGGTGCATTACATAAACCAAAAGGCATACGTCTATAAGCAAAAGTACCAAAAGGGCATGTAAAAGTAGTCTTTGATTGATCTTTAGCCGACACAGGTATTTGAGAGAAACCAGAATAACCATCTAGAAAGCGTAATGTGTATGTTTGCATAATCTTTCTAGCATTTGATCGATAAAAGGTAAGGGGTAATGATCTTTCTTAGTAGCCTTATTTAATTTGCGGAAATCAATTACCATCCTATAACCTGTAATAATTCTTTGTGGAATAAATTCATCTTTATCATTAGGAACAACAGTAATACCTCCCTTCTTAGGGACACAATGAACAGGACTTACCCACTGACTATCAGCAACGGGATAAATTATACCTGCCTCCAGAAGCTTTAGTATTTCTTTTCTTACCACTTCTTTCATTTTAGGATTCAGACGTCGTTGAGGATCATGAACTGGTTTGGCATCTGCTTCCAAATTTATTTTATGTTGACATAGAGTGGGACTAATGCCCTTAAGATCATCAAGAGTATATCCAATAGCAGCATGGTGCTTCTTCAGAGTTTTCAATAATCTTTCTTCTTCATGCTCTGAAAGGTTAGCACTAATAATAACAGGATATATCTTCTTTTCATCAAGATAAGCATATTTAAGATTATCAGGCAATGGTTTAAGCTCAAACACGGGATCACCCTTAGGTGGAGGAGGATCCCCTAGGATTTCAACAGGCAAATTGTGTTTAGGATAGGTTCTTGTTTAAATAATACTTCATCTATTTCCCTTCTTTCATTCATAAACATATCATTCTCATGGTCTAGCAAATATTGTTCTAAAGGGACTAGGAGGTACGGCAATAGAAGCAAGACCAATAATTTCATCCTTACTAGGCAATTCTTCTTCACGGTGTTGTTTACTAAATTTAGAGAAATTAAATTCATGAGTCATATCATCCAAGCCAATAGTAACAACATTCTTTTCGCAGTCTATCCTAGCATTAACTGTATTCAAGAAGGGTCTACCAAATATAATGGGACAAAAGCTATCTTGTGGGGAACCAAGAACAAGAAAATCAGCAGGATATTTAGTTTTCCCACACAAAACTTCAACATCTCTAACAATTCCCACTGCGGATATAGTATCTCTATTAGCAAGTTTAATTGTAACATCAATTCCTTCTAACTCAGCAGGTGCAATTTCATGCTTAATTTCTTCGTATAAGTATGGGTATAACACTAGCACTAGCACCCATATCACATAAGCCATGATAACAATGATCTCCTATTTTAACAGAAATAACAGGCACGCCTACCACAGGTCTATGTTTATCTTTAGCACAAGGTTTAGCAATTCTAGCAGTTTCACCGCAGAACTGAATAACATGCCCATCAATATTATCAGACAAGAGATCTTAACAATAGCAATATTAGGTTCAACTTTAACTTGCTCAGGAGGTGTATATGTTTTAATATTGCTTTTACGAACCACAGTTGAAGCTTTAGCATGATCCTTTATCCTAACAGGGAAAGGTGGTTTCTCAACATAACAAGTAGGAACAATAGGATCATTATAAGTGACAGTCTTTTCTTCAACTTTAATAGGTGCAGCTACTTTTACTTCTATGGGAGGATGATATTTAAACCACTTCTCCTTAGGGAGATCAACATAAGTAGCAAAAGATTCACAGAAAGAAGCTACTATCTCAGAATCAAGTCCATATTTAGTGCTAAACTTACGGAAAATATCGGTATCCATAAAAGATTTAACACAATCAAACTTAGGTGTCATACCTGACTCCTTACCATTGTCGAGGTCCCAATCTTCAGAGTTGCGTTTAATTCTATCCAATAAATCCCATTTGAATTCAATAGTCTTCATCATAAAAGAGCCAGCACAAGAAGTATCAAGCATGGTGCGATTGTTATCAGAAAGCCGAGCATAAATTTTTTGAAGAATTGTTTCTCTTGGAAGCTCATGATTGGGGCATGAATATAACATTGATTTAAGCCTCCCCCAAGCTTGAGCGATGCTTTCTCCTTCGCGAGGCCAAAAATTATATATATAATTGCGATCACGATGAACAAGATGCATAGGGTAATACTTTTGATGAAATTCCAATTTCAATCTTCTATAGTTCCATGATCCCATATCATCACATAGCCTATACCATGTCAATGCGTCTCCCTTCAAAGATAAAGGGAAGACCTTCTTCTTAGCAACATCATCGGAAATACCTGCAAGCTTAAATAATCCACAAACTTCATCCACATATATTAGGTGTTCATCAGGATGCTTTGTTCCATCTCCTGTAAAAGGATTAGCTAGCAGTTTTTCTATTATACTCGAAGGATACTCATAAGGAATTTCATTTTCAATAGGTTCAGTAGGTTGAGGAGCAACTCTTTGCTCTACTGGTCGGGGTGAAGATACCCCGAACAAGCCCCTCAGAGGATTACTTTCCATAGTAACAAGTGACAGTAAATTTCAGCACACTATATAAATTTTTCCTTACCAAATTCCACCTACCAAAGGCGCTTCACTCCCCGGCAACGGCGCCAGAAAAGAGTCTTGATGACCCACAAGTATAGGGGATCTATCGTAGTCCTTTCAATAAGTAAGAGTGTCGAACCCAACGAGGAGCAGAAGGAAATGATAAGCGGTTTTCAGCAAGGTATTCTCTGCAAGTACTGAAATAAGTGGTAACAGATAGTTTTGTAATGAGATAATTTGTAACGAGCAACAAGTAACAAAAGTAAATAAAGTGCAGCAAGGTGGCCCAATCCTTTTTGTAGCAAAGGACAAGCCTGGACAAACTCTTATATAGAGAAAAGCGCTCCCGAGGACACATGGGAATATCGTCAAGCTAGTTTTCATCATGCTCATATGATTCGCGTTCAGCACTTTGATAATCTGGTATGTGGGTGGGCCGGTGCTTGGGTACTGCCCTTACTTGGACAAGCATCCCACTTATGATTAACCTCTATTGCAAGCATCCGCAACTACAACAAAAGTATTAAGGTAAACCTAACCATAGCATGAAACATATGGATCCAAATCAGCCCCTTACGAAGCAACACATAAACTAGGGTTTAAGCTTTTGTCACTCTAGCAACCCATCATCTACTTATTACTCCCCAATGCCTTCCTCTAGGCCCAAACAATGGTGAAGTGTCATGTAGTTGACGTTCACATAACACCACTAGAGGAGAGGCAAAATACATCTCATCAAAATATCGAACGAATACCAAATTCACATGACTACTAATAGCAAGACTTCTCCCATGTCCTCGGGAACAAAAGTAACTACTCACAAAGCATAAACATGTTCATAATCAAAGGGGTATTAATATGCATATAGGATCTAAACATATGATCTTCCACCAATTAAACCAACTAGCATCAACTACAAGGAGTAATTAACACTACTAGTGAGGGAGTCCTGGATTGCTGAGGGAGTCCTGGATTAGGGGGTGTTCGGATAGCCAACTATACCTTCAGCCGGACTCCTGGACTATGAAGATACAAGATTGAAGACTCGTCGTGTCCGGAAGGGACTTTCCTTGGCATGGAAGGCAAGCTTGGCGATACGGATATGAAATCTCCTACCATTGTAACCGACTTTGTGTAACCCTAACCCTCTCCGGTGTCTATATAAACCGGAGGGTTTTAGTCCGTAGGACAACATACACAAACAATCATACCATAGGCTTAGCTTCTAGGGTTTAGCCTCTCCAATCTCGTGGTAGATATACTCTTGTACTACCCATATCATCAATATTAATCAAGCAGGACGTAGGGTTTTACCTCCATCGAGAGGGCCCGAACCTGGGTAAAACTTCGTGTCCCTTGCCTCCTGTTACCATCCGGCCTAGACGCACAGTTCGGGACCCCCTTACCCGAGATCCGCCAGGTTTTGACACCGACATTGGTGCTTTCATTGAGAGTTCCTCTGTGTCGTCGCCGTCAGGCTCGATGGCTCCTACGATCATCAATAGCGATGCAGTCCAGGGTGAGACCTTCCTCCCCGAACAGATCTCGTCTTCGGCGGCTTCGCACTTCGGGCCGATTCACTCGGCCGTCTGGAGCAGATCGAAACTATGCCCCTGGCCGTCAGGTCAGATTTGGAAGTTTAAACTACATGGCTGACATCCGCGGGGACTTGATCTTCGACGGATTCGAGCCATTGCCGAGCGCGCTGCACTGTCATGATGAGCATGATCTAGCTCTGCCGCCGAACAGTGCCCTGGAGGCCGCACCCGCATCGGCTCCGACCCTCAATTTGGAGCCAACTGCGCCGATCGAGGATGGGTGGTTGGACGCCACCTTGGGGGCTGCAAACCCAACGGCGATTGTGCCGAACACCAGCCCCGTACTCTGCGAGACTCGTGACTCCAAGGAGCCGGACTCTTCTCCGGACTCCGAACCCTCCGCGCCCCTGCCGATCGAATCCGATTGGGCGCCGATCATGGAGTTCACTACCGCAGACATCTTTCAGCACTCGCCTTTCGGTGATATCCCGAAGTCACTAAAGTCTCTCTCTCTTTATCAGGAGAGCCTTGGTCGGACTACGGTCAGCAAGGTTGGGGTATGGACGATGAAGAAATTCAAAGCCCACCCACCACCCATTTTGTAGCCACTGTCGACGACTTAACCGACATGCTCGACTTCGACTCTGAAGACATCGACGGTATGGACGCCGATGAAGGAGATGATGAAGAACCAGCGCCTACTAGGCCTTGGAAAGCCACGTCGTCATATGCCATATACATGGTGGACACCCCAAACTAGGGAGATGGCGATGGAACAGCGGAGGATGACCCCTCCAAGAAACTGCCTAAGCGCCGGCGTCAGCGGCGCCGCTCAAAATCCCGCCAAAGCAAATACGGTGATTCCAGTACGGGAGATAATAATACTCTGGAAAGTGCCGAAGAAAACCCCCTCCAGCAAGACTTAGCACAGGAGGATGGAGAGACCAGCCCTCATGAGAGAGCGGCACACAAAGAGGTCGAGGACGATAATTATATGCCTCCCTCCGAAGACGAGGCAAGCCTAGACGACGAAGAATTCATCGTGCCAGAGGATCCCATCGAGCAAGAGCGTTTTCAACGCAGGCTTATGGCCACGGCAAGAAGCCTCAAGAAAAAACAGCAACAGCTTAGAGCTGATGAAGATTTGCCGTGCGACAGATGGACTGAAGTCCTTGCGGCCGAAGAGCATAAACTCGAACGCCCCTCCAAGAGCTACCCAAAGCGCAGGTTGCTACCCCGATTAGAGGAGGAAGCACTGGATGCGGCCGACCAGCCACCTCATGGCCGCGACAGAGAAGCCTCCCGACTCCACTCAAGCCGCACCCCGTACCAAGGCACGGGAATATGCACCGAACTTATGAGACATGTTGGAGGACAAGGCAAGGCAAACAAGATCGATCTATGGATCCGTGGGCGCCCCACGGCTCGAGACGGTAACTGTCACGCCGTCCACAAATTCGGCAGGGCCGAACACAGTAGACAAGCTCACTAGAGCTACGTCATGATATAGCCACTACAGAGGCGCCGCACACCCAATGCTTTACAGACGAAATAATGGATCATCAAATCCCCGAGGGTTTCAAACCCGTAAACATCGAATCATATGATGGCACAACAGATCCTGCGGTATGGATCGAGGATTATCTCCTTCATATCCACATGGCCCGCGGCGACGATTTCCACGCCATCAAATACCTCCCACTCAAGCTTAAAGGACCAGCTCGGCATTGGCTTAACAGCTTGCCAACAGGATCAATCAGTTGTTGGGAGGACCTGGAAGCCGCATTCCTCGACAATTTCCAGGGCACTTATGTGCGACCCCCAGACGCCGATGACCTAAGTCACGTAATTCAGCAGCCAGAGGAATCGGCCAGGCAATTCTGGACACGGTTCCTAACAAAGAAAAATCAAATAGTCGACTGTCCGGACGCTGAGGCCCTAGCAGCCTTCAAGCACAATATCCGTGACGAGTGGCTGGCCCGGCACCTTGGACAGGAAAAGCCGAAATCTATGGCAGCACTCACGACACTCATGACCCGCTTTTGCGCGGAGAAGACAGCTGGCTTGCTCGTAGCAACAATATGACCAAGAACCCTGGTAATTCGGACACCAGGGATAGTAGTGGCAGGTCGTGTCGCAACAAGCAGAAGATTAACGGCGACAATGCTGAGGATACGACATTAATGCCGGATTCAGAGGCTCTAAATCTGGTCAGCGGAAAAAGCCATTCAAAAAAATCCTAGGGGCCCGTACAGTTTGGACCGAATACTCGACCGCTTGTGCCAGATACATGGCACCCCCGAAAAGCCGGCCAATCACACCAACAGGATTGTGGGTGTTCAAGCAGGCAGGCAAGTTAAACGCCGAAAATGAAGACAAGGGGCTGCATAGCATGACGACGAGGAGCGGCCGCCGAACAACAGTGGACAGAGGGTTTTTCCCCCCCACAAGTGCGACGATGGTGAAAATGATTATAGGCAACCCACGTCCAAAAGGGAGCGGAAGCGCGCGTTAAGGGACGTATACGCGGTAGAGCCAGTCGCCCCAAAGTTCAACCCATGGTCCTCCTGCCCGATCACCTTTGATCGAAGGGACCATCCCACTAGCATCCGTCATGGCGGATTCACCGCATTGGTTCTAGACCCAATTATTGACGGATTTCATCTCACTAGAGTCCTTATGGACGGCGGCAGCAGCCTGAACCTGCTTTACCAGGATACAGTGCGGAAAATGGGCATAGATCCCTCGAGGATTAAGCCCACCAAAACGACCTTTAAAGGCGTAATACCAGGTGTAGAGGCCAACTGTACAGGCTCAGTCACACTTGAAGTGGTCTTCGGATCTCCGGATAATTTTCGAAGCGAGGAGTTAATCTTGACATAGTCCCATTTCGCAGTGGTTATCACGCACTGCTCGGGAACCGCATTCGCTAAGTTCAATGCGGTACCGCACTACGCATACCTTAAGCTCAAGATGCCAGGCCCTCGAGGAGTAATTACGGTCAATGGAAACACCGAACGCTCCCTCCGAACGGAGGAGCACACGGCGGCCCTTGCAGCGGAAGTACAAAGCAGCCTCTCCAGGCAGTTCTCCAGTCCGGCCACTAAACGACCGGACACCGTCAAGCGCGGAGTAACCTACAACAAGACCGCCTGGCACGATCCGAGCAGGCGTAGCAATGCGGCCCCAACCCCAACCCTCGCAAAAAGGCGACGCCAGTACTTCGCGTACATAACTACGCTCTAGAGATACCATGGGTACAGGGGGAGGGGCACCATCACGGCACGCCAAATACGGCTTAAACCGTACCAGGGGCTGCCGATTTTTTTTAATTTTCTCTTACTTTCAGGACTCCATCCTTCGGAAGGCCTGTTCGGCAGTTCAATTGCCGCACAAACGATGCAAGAACCAGGGAAGCAGACAAGCCACGCCGCAGTACGGAACTCCCAGGTGGTCTCTATCACGAGCAGTATACCTGTTCCGCATACTATTCCGCAGCTTGCCCCTGGAACGGACATGTTAACTAGTCCAACCTTCCACTTATCGCATTATTTGTATCGTTCTGCTTTGATCGCAGCCCTTTTTAATAAACAATGCATAGCTTTCGTCTATTTTTGCATTACCTTTTTTCTTTATATATGTTCCTTAACGACATGTTGCACCCGTACACGTTGGTACGGCCAAAATACGCCAGGGGCTTTAGTACCCCTCAATATGGTGTGAGAAGTCCGAACACTTTAACAAGTGCGGCACCCCGAACTTATAGCATTATATGCATCGGCTCCGAATCATGTCTTGGGTCAATAGTTGGGTTTGCCCGGCTCCTATGTTTTGGTGCCTTACGTTCCGCTATATCGGCTAAGGGAGCACTAGGAGAACCACTGCGATTGTGCCCCAGTTGAGCTGGGTCGAACACCTCAGTGGAGAAAGCTAAAACTGACTGTTCATGATGAAGCGAGAGCTGGTCGCTGTTCGAGAGGTTTTTCGAGTCCCTAAAGACTTATGCCGCTTAGGGCGAGGAGCCGGCTCTGTCCGGCCAAGGCGTGGATAGCGCCCCGAACTCGGTCTTCTGAATACCAAGGGCTTCACTGAAATTTAAAATTATAGAATTCTATGGCTAAGCGAGAGTGTTCACGCATTATAGTCCGATTGCCTTGTTCGTTGGGCTGAGCGCCTCCCTCGAAGGACACAACATGGGAAAAAGAGCGCTTAGGTTTATCCCCGAACACCCTAGCACTAGAGGCATGGGGCAGAAGCGACGACTCGCCATCTCTCAGAATTGATAAATAGCCGCATAGAAGGTAATATTTTAAATTCCAAAAAATTTGCTTAGCGCATAAGGACAAGTTTTCAGCAACATGACAAAACGAGCAAGTTTCACTCAAAAATTACATCCCTAGAACATTCATCCGCCACAAGGCAGGCACCCTTCAGAACATCCTTATAATAATTCTCGGGCTTGCGATGCTCTTTCCCGGCGGTGGCCCGTCCTTCACCAGCTTTCTCAGCATCCAGCTTGCCCCAGTGCACCTTAGCACGGGAAGGGCCCTACGGGCACCTTCAATGCAGACGGAGCGCTTGATAACTTTGAGACTTGGACAGGCCTCCACAAACCGCCGCACTAGCCCGAATAGCTCCCAGGCAGAGCCCTCCAGGCCACAGCCGAACAATGAGGCCCTTCATGGCCTGTTCGGCGCTTGTGGGAGCTCACGCAGTTGCTTTCAGCTGGTCTGCTCAGGGGCACGGGGTGTCCGGCTCAGCTATACTGAGACAGAACACTTCTCTGTCGATGCTGCCTCCTCGGCTCGATAGAATGCGGCGGCATCGGACACACTCCGGGGAAGATCTGCGAACGCTCCTGGAGAGCTCCGGATTCGGGTAAGTAACAAGTAACTCACGTTTATGTGTTTGCTTTGCATAAAGAATGCCTTACCCCCGCTATCTTCTTCACCTCATCCAACTCCTGAGGGTCTTCTGGGATCGGCCTTGGCAGACTTTGGCATTTTCAATAGCCCGAGCTTTGGACGCTCGGCGTCCTTTGACGTCAAGCTCCAAACTCTCATGTTTTTCCATAGAGCCTGGAGCTCTGGCCGCACCTTGCCAACTCGGCTCATACTTCCGCTTCGGTGCGCTCGAGGCCGCCTCTTCTCGCCTCGACCAGCGCTTCCTTAGGGTCGCCATTCAGACGTGGCCCCTAATAGCCATGATAATCCTGTCATTCTTTGCAATTGCACTTTTATATATATTTAAAAAATACAAGGTATTTCTTACCTTCATTGTCCTAGAGCTGCTTCTTGGCACGCCTGAGCTCTTGCTCGGACCACTCGAGGTTCTGCTTTAGCGCGTCCACTTCCGCAGTCAGTGCGGCAGACGCAAGCAGGGAAGCCTGCATATGCATATTGACTCATTTCTGTTAGACTCCTGCGAATTTTATTTGATCCTCTATTCAGCTTTTCCTCCCGAACGCCAAACAGAGCATCAGGGGCTACTGTCTATGCGGTAATATTATTTACACATTCTTTACTTACCTCAAAGCTGTCTATATAAAAGGCTAGTACAAGCTTCAGTTAGTCCGCTCTTGGCGGACTGAACCTTCTGGACCGCACTCATAATAGTGCGGTGCTCCTCGTCGATGGAGGCGCCTTGGAGCGCCTCCAACATATTGTCTAGGCCTCCGGTTGGACGGGGCCACGGCACGGTGGGACTTGCTCCTCTTGGAAGGAGGTCCCCCGCCGGACTCTGGAACCTTTGAAGGTTCCGGAGCGGTGTCCGGCCTAGAGCCGGACTTGGAGCCCTTGGGGGGTTTCATCCCCTTTACTCCTGGAGTCCGGGAGGTCGCCTTGCGGCGCCTCCAGGACCACCTCCTCCCGGCTTGGAA